>NC_143479.1:52878401-53015196 GCF_027475165.1 Benincasa hispida
ACCGTGAGATCCATGCTCGGCTTATTGTTGATTTTACCTTGACTACTCTATACGGAAAGTGTTTGCATGGGTCAATAACAAGGTGAATGGGGGAAGTCGTTCATAGTAAGTGGGTGAAGGAAATGTGTCAACATTGTCCTACGGTCTCTTCCATTAGTTTGAACCGTGAGATTCTCATATTGCGCCTGCTGCTATTTTTCATGTGGCACTAGCTAGTCGTTAACTGCGGCAATCCCTACGAAGGGTTGCAACATAGGATTCAGAACAACCCAGGCTTTAGTAAAATGAATAGGGTCTTATAGTTCCATCTTCGGTATTGTCTTCTTTTTCGGAGGCATACTCATATCGTTCTATAAGATCAGAAAATGGCGGGTCTACACTTACAAGACTTACTAAGTGTTAGTAATGATCTTGACCGAAAACGATAGCTAAATAACTATCGAAATATGAGTTATTCTGGAAATAGTATTTGGTCAAGAACTATCTTGCTTTTGTGAAGGAATTCTTGGGTGCCCCACTGTAGCATTTGTTCTAAATCACTTAAGTATCGTTGCAAAAAATAATGATTATGGGTACATTATCACTTTGCTAAAATTTGATTGGATTTAAAAGAAATTCACTTATAAAATTTGCTTATAAATTCAGAATGACGAGTTCTATTATACAATTGTTGGCTTCGGATAAACTGATTAGGGACAATTATGTAAACTAGAAATCAAATTTGAATACAATACTCACGATAGGCAATTTCAGATTTGTCTTAACGGAGGAATTTCCTCCCATTCCTAGCTCAAATACCAACCAAACTGTTCGGGAAGCGTTTGATAAATGGATCAGGGCTAATGATAAAGCCAGTGCTTATATTCTCGCCAACTGTCTGGCGTTTTGGCGAAAAAACACAAGGGTACGAACACTGCCAAAGAGATTATGGAATCTCTAAGAGAGATGTTTGGACAATCATCCTTTACCATGAGGTATGATGCTATCAAATACGTTTACAATAGCCGCATGAAAGAGGGGACCAATGTTCGTGAACATGTCCTGGACATGATGGTCCACTTTAATGTGGCTGAAATGAACGGTCTATGATGGATGAGAGAAATCAAGTTGGATTATTCTAGAATCTCTTCTGAAGAGTTTTCTGCAATTTTGTACCAATGCCTTGATGAATAAAATCGAATACAACTTTACAACTCTGCTTAATGAGCTGCAGACTTTTCAGACCATGTTGAGAACTAAGGGTCTGGAACTAGTACCTGAAGTAAATGTTGCTTCTGCTGAGAAGAGAAAAATGTCCTCCAAGCCTGAAGTTGCCTCGTTTTCGCAGACAAAGAGTATGCTAGCGAAGAAATACAAAGGGAAAAGGAAAAAGCCTGCTGGTAAGAAGAGCAAGAAAACTGTTGTAGAGAAAGGGAAATGTTTCCGCTGCAATGAGCTAGGGCATTGGAAGAGAAATTGCCTTAAATATCTTGAAGAGAAGAGAGCAGAGAAAGGAAGACAGGCTACTTGGATCCTAAAGACCGTTTGCTCAGCTCATCTAGTAGGAGAAGTTGCTGATGAAGATATAAATTACCTGTTTTTGTTAAATCTTGCAATGAACCTTTTGTACATATATATATATTGTTATGAATGAAATGTTTTTTCAAGAAATATGTTTGTTCTATCTCATAGCAACTTCTGTTAAGAATCAAATTGTTAATAGTCATTAGCAAATATTCAGATATTTAAATGGCTAAGATTGAAGTATAATGAAATTAAGATTTCTAGCTCTGACTGTTAACAAGAGTTGTTAAGGTAGGTCAGATCATCTTAATCAAAGAGTTGAGAGTACCTCGATGTAGTGGGAGGAAAATGTGTTTCTTAGTCATTATTGAGAATTAAATGAATTCCCCAATAAGAAACCTATTTGTATACTAACATGTTTACAATGATTCTCTTGGCTAAAGTGTTTAAGAATCATCTAGTAAGACTAGAATTACCAGAGTTTAATAACCTAGGGTAAGTGGGAGAAATATCAGGTATGAGATACCAAATGGTAAAACCATGGGTATGGGATGCCCTAGTTTATTGTATTTCTCTATAAAACTCAAAAACTCAGTCTTATATATCATATATATAAGTTACCACTGGAGTTTTAGTCTAAGTGGGAGTTTGTTGGATTTTATGTCCTAAAACTCGTTATTTGAAAACATTAAAACTTATTCTGAGAATTTGATAAAGTTGTTGTTGAATATATTGTTTTTTAGAAATCCAATAAACCTAAGTCCCTTGACTATTATATGAGTACTTGAACTTTATGTGGAGACATACAAGTGGAACATGTTCGAGTAAATAGTTAAAATGATCTATAGTATATGAATAAGGTTGGGTACCTTATTCTGGTAACACTATTGAATGCGGCCTACTTTGTAGTTGTTACAAAGTGTTGTAAAGTGCTACACACGAAGTGATCCTAATTCGTGTATGTTGAGACATGAGGAGTGGGGGTATCCTGTGCAAATGAGTTATGTGCAAGATCGGACCACGAAACTTATCACTTTTACTTTATAACGTTGTTTACTGTTTAAAACTGACTATTTCAAAGCGATGAACTAGGTAACTTAACCTTAATCTTGAGCTAACTATGAACTCCTGTTTGTTCGGGATTATCCTTTGATCTACAAATGGTGAGGGTAGACTAATTGCCTCTACTCAATAAGCTTACCATTTTGGGGATAAGACTGGATGAATAGCTGGGAACATAGGGTGCAAGAGGGAATTCACTCCTACCCAATTAGGGTTAGTAGAGAGGTTGTTCCCTTCAAGTGCTGATTTTGAGTCTTGAACAAGAGACCTCACCCTCTCATTGGCTTGAGAAGGATTCGATTTATTGATTGGATCACAAATCAATTGTTCATTAGGGGATCAATGGAACTAAGGAACAAGAGGTAATTTCGGGGGTAAAATAGAGATTCGACCCATTCGTTATTACGAGCAACCTGTGAAGGGTTAACTTACTAATCATGGTTATATCGAGTGGACATAATATATCTACAGTGAGGGGAGTTCAGCTATGGGCTTTATTGGAATCACCCTATGGGCTTTATTGGAATCACCCATTAGTTAACGAATAGGGGTTAGATCGATCTAATGAGTTTAGCCAATGAATCTCGGATCGTTGGAGCCCATGATCTGTAGGTCCGCGAGGTCTCCTACTAGCTCGTAAATGGGTAAACTTTAGGGTAGCTTGAGAAATTAATTTGAAACGTTCAAATTAAACAGAACAAGAGAACAAATATTTAAATATGATTTAAATATATAAAGATGATTATTGTGCCAATATTTGATATTAAATTAATTTATGAAATTAATTTAAGAAAATTAATTTTTGAATTAAAATGATTTAAAAGTAATTTTTGTGTTTTAAAAAGAAAATGGAAAAACAATTTGCATGGTTGCACAAAATGGAAAATGGATTTTCTCCATTACTATCATCTTTATGCTCACACAAAAACCATTATCTTCTCTACTTTGATTCTCCAAGCATGAGCTGCAAGCCATGCACTCCATCATTTTGCATGTTCATCTAAATATATAAGGAAGATTGGAGTTGTTGGAAAAATGTGAGGAATACTGAATTTTGAGAGAAAAATATCGGTGAAGAAGAAACTGTCTTCTTCAATTTGCTGTTGTGGGCTTTTCTTGTTTCTTCACACATTCAAGCTGTTCTTGAGTCCCAAAACTCTACCTAGAGCTCCAAGAGCATAGTATGGAAGGCTTTGAGGTGGTTTACGTTGATATCAAGTGAAGACAGCAGCTGAACATATGTTTTTCTTGGAGAGTTCATCAAAGGTATGTTCTGAAAACCCATTTTTTATGAAGAGCATGCTTTATTTTTGCTTAATTTAGTGAATTAGAATGCTTATGAATCCTTGATACTTCCGTTGCATGTTGTTTAACTCTTACACCAAGAGAAGGAGATGTTATCGGACAGTGAAGTCTGGAAGTAGCATCAACCTGGGATAAAGAGTTCTCCCAGAATACTCGTGAGTTTTGAGTGATTTTAAAGCCACCTGAAAGCACTGAGAGTCTAGGTTTGAAGATAGGGCTTCCGAAGAAGAAGCTCCAAGGAATCAGGCTAGAGAGTGAGGAAAAGGCGAAAGGGTCAAGCTGTCAGGTAAGCTTGGGCCAGTCTTGGTAATCTGATAATTCCAGCCAAACTACGAGGTTTATGAGCTAAGATTTTAAGGTAATCTTCCTGAGACATTTTAGATCATTTTTGTAGAAGGAAGTTACTCGAGATAGGGCTTATAACTATGAGTACTCTGAGCTTTAAGTTGAATCTGGAATTTAGGGTCCAAAAGGGAGCCCGAGAAGACTAAGGAACTTCTAGAGAGGAAGATTTCTACCTTACCAAGGTGAGTGCTATTTTCCTCTAAGTCTTAAGTATATCTTTTAGAGTAAATGCACATGCTTATGTTGGGAATGAGTAATTAACATGAGAATGAGATTATTTGATTGGGATGGTCAGGGGGTCAATAGACTTAGTTCTTGAGCCCGGAGCAGGACCTCGCGGGATGGTCAGGGGACCGAGAGGTCTAGTTCCTGAGTCTATGGGAGATATGAGACGATCAGAAGACCGACAAGCCTAACTTCTGAGCCCATAAGCGGGGAGCTATGTGCACATAGGAGACATAGGAAACATAAGGAATGCAAAAGAGTAAGCGTTTATGATTAGTATCAGTTAACTATCTACCATAAGTGTAGGTAGAGTTTGAGATCAGAATCATTCAAGGTTGAGGTTTGAGTATTAACTTCGTTTATATGATATGCTTGTATTATTATGAGTTAAAATAGACTCTAAAAGTTGTTTACCACTCATTAAACTTTGTGAAGTTCATTCTTTTCTTTCATGTTTTCCTTCCCAAGTAGTGAAAGGTGAGAGGTTTCATGGTGCTGCTAAGGTCAAGGTCAGCCACAAGCCACAGTCACACTTCTGGGGTTTTAAGAGTTGTTGTTGTAAACTTTGAAGTTAAGTCTTAGAGTTGTATAAACGTTACATTATTATAATAAAATGGGCCTACTCAATCAGTTGTTGTTTATCTCCTTGACATAAAGTTTACTGAGAGCAAAAAGGTTTAGATGGACAGTAGGTATCACAAAAGAGTGGTATCTATGGTCCCTCACGCCTCTCCTTGGGCTCAGGAGGCGGGCTCGAGGTAGGGTGTGATAGCTTGGTATCAGAGCATAAGCTTTTGGGAAAATTGAAAAGTTAGCCTAGTACCAGAGAAAAAGTTTACGTAAAACCTGGGGAAAGGTTGAGTATAAAAATTGAGTTGATACCAGTTTGGTATCAAAGCATAAGTTTTCTTAGAAATCAGAGGGTTGAATATAGAAAACCTGAGGTTTGAGATCAGTAAAACCAGAGGAAGTGTGGTAGAGTCAAAGTTAAAGAGAAACCTAAAAATGGGTCAAAGTGAGACTAAAAGGAATAGCGAAAGTGGTAAGACCTAGTAGGCAATCGGAGCTGGAACTCACAATGCTACCTGAAGATCTACCGAGGAAGGTAAGTATGAATTTAAGTTATTCTCATTTAGAGTTTGAGATTAAAAAGTTATTTTAGATAGTTTGGTTCTACGACTAGCTAAGAGGTGGCTAGGAAAGGTATCATTGGACAAAACTAAGAAGTTAATATCAAAGTAGCACAGTGGAAGCGTGGTAATAGACAAGGTTATAAGAGTTTACAACAGTGGTTATTGTGAAACCTTAAACCAAAGTGAGTCTGAGTAAATTTCGAGGACGAAATTATCTTAAGGGGGAAGTAAATATGAAACCCGAATTTTCATTTTTCCTACTTAAGCAGGTAATTAAGGGAATTAACTAAGTGAAAGTTAAATTCTATGATGAAGGAAAGGAAGTTTCTAAGCGTTGAATAGATTTTTCTTAAGTGGTTTGGAGATAGGCCTTAACTAGTGAAAATTTGGCTAAGTGTAAAGTAAAAAGAAACCATGTGTTGGGTGTTAGGAAACATTAACGCATGAGATGAGACTAACCTAGTAGAGGCTTAAAAGAGATTAAGCATTGAGGCCAAGGGCAACCATGCGGTTGTAAGGTTGGACGCATGATTGGCCGAAGCGTTGGCAAGAGGCATTGCCCAAGTTGCTCATGCATTTAGGCTGCGTGAGTGAGAGCGGAGAGAGCGAGATATTGAGCACAAGGTGCTAGGCAGACGATCATATAAGTTATAACTACAGTTTAATATATAACCTATAGTTTATTATATTACTTCATATATAAACTATAGGTTAAAATTAATGTGAATTTGATATGAATTCTATAGGTTATATGAGAGAAAATAATCTATAGTTTATTATGTCACATATAATATAACATATAGTTTATTATCTCTCATATAACTAATAGAATTAATATCAGAATCAAATTCACATTAATTTTAATATATAGTTTATATATTAATCATATTCATATAATTAATATTTGAATCATATTCAAATATTTATTTCTCTCAATAAACTTTATATTATAATGTATCAACATACATTATATTAATTATATCACATACGTTTAATTTTCTTTAATTAATTTAAACAATTCAAATTAATCTAAAATTAATTTGATTCTCATTAGTCCTTATTGAGCTAACAATGGGACCTCATGGACCTACAGATTGAAACTTCAATGATATGATATTAATTAATTAAACTCCTTAATTAAATTAATCCACATTCATTAATTGTCGATCACTCCATTAAAGACTCACAATTGCACGCTTCGCACTGTAGATATATTTTTGTGTCCATTGGATGTAACAATCAACAGTGGGTTGACCCTTCACATATTGCTTGTAAGTACAGCTGGGTCAAAATTATCGAGGAGAGGGTGTGGCGTCACATTGTTAAAGATTTGAAATCATTCCTTAAGGGGATAATTTATCTACTTTCCCTAACAACGAGAATGAGTGAATTCCTTCTTGTGTAGTTGTGTTTTTAGCTCTCCAATCAGACGAATTTCCAAAATGGTAGGCATATTAAGTTAGCAAATCTGGCCACTCTCACCCATGAAAATCAAAAGACCGCCCTCATAGACAGGAGTTCACAACTCACTCAGGATTAAGGTCAAGTCACTTAAGGTCATCTTGGTGAAATGTAAGTCTCTTTGAATAACGATGTTATAAAAAGAGACCAATCATTTCGTGGTCTAATCTTATACAAACTCTTTGTATAGGACCCTCGCTTACATGTCTCCACATGAATGATCATGATCAAATCATTTATAACACTTTACAACAATTGTAACAATAACAAAGTGCGTCTTATCCATAGTGTCACCAGGACAAGGTATCTAGCCTTATCTATTTACTACAGACTATTCGAGTTGTTACTTAAACATGATCTACTTGTATCTCACTAACGGAACTCGTTTTACAGAGAACCTTTGAGTGAAAGCGGATCGTCCAAATCCTATTTTGATTGAACGCAAACATTTACAGTCAACAAGAACAGATTAGCATAAAACTAAATTACAGGATGCTATTGAATAAATAAGCAAGTGTTTAGAGATTATACCTTTGAAGAACTGTTCCTCAATTTAATCCTTCGATCGTACTCGTTCACGAATGCATCAAACAAGTCATGAACACTCCTTGAACAATAGCAAACAGTGACAAAAAACTCGAACCAAAAGGGACACTACCACTTGGTGACATTGGTATTCTTGGTGTGAGAATCCATGAGTGGTGGGCTCTGGCTAATTTTTGTTAAAGGGAAGTTTGGAGTTGGAGGAGGAAGACGATCAAGTAGAAGGCAAAGCTATCGCATAGCAAAGTCTCTCTGTCGTTTAGAGAAAACGAGACTATCGCATAGGCTCTTAAAAAACAATTGTGTAGTAGTTCTCTAATCGTGTAACACTTATCTTATGGAATAATTTTTTTAAAAAAATCATCCCACATTTTCCATAAAACCAAATGACTCCCCACTAAGGGGTGGTTAGAGAGAAAAAATGGTTAATTATGAAATAATTAATAAATTATAAATAAATATGATAACCAACTTATCATATTATGTTTATAACCTATAGTTTTAATATTGTATATACAATATATAAACCATAGTTCTTTTTCTCTATTTTATGGCATTTAATATAAATTATATTTATTTAAATTTAACAACTATAAATCTTATTCGTAGAAAATATATTTGAATAATAATCAAATATTTATTCCTCAAATTAAACAGTAATGTATCAAATATATTATATCAATTATATCATATATAATTGAATTAATTTAATTATATATATATAATTCCCTCTTATTAATTTGAACATTTCAAATCAACTCAAAAACTGATTCTCAACTTAATCCATTGAGCTACCAAGGGGACCTTATGAACCTATAGCTTGAAGCTCAAACAGTACGTGAATAACTGATTTAACTCTTTAATCACATTATCCATCATCCGTTAACTTTCGGGCACTCCGCTAAAGACCGACAGCTGCACTCTTCGCACTACAGATATATTTCTATGTCAATTGGATATAACCAATCAATAGTACGATGACCTTTCACAAATTGCTCGTAAGTACAGCTGGGCCTATTTACCGTTTTGCCCCTTTAGTTACATCTAACTCTTTAAGTACCATTGATTCCTCTAATGAACAATAAATCATAGTGTTCCACTATGACTAAACCCCTCTCGGGCCAAGAGAGGGTGTGGCGTCATATTGTCCAAGACCCGAAATCAGCCCTTAAGGGGGCAATTTATCTACTTACCCCTGCTTTGAGGAAGGAGTGAATTTCATCTTGTGTAGTTGAGTTCCCAGCTCCCCTATCAGACGAATCCCCAAAATGGTAGGCTTGTTAATTCGGCGATCTGGCCACTCTCATCCATGTAAATCAAAAGACCGCCCTCATAGACAGGAGTTCACAACTCACTCAGGATTAAGGTCATGTTACCTATGGTCATCCTAGTGAAATGAAAGTCCCTATTATGAACGACGTTATATAACGAGACTAAACATTTCGTGGTCTGGTCTTATACAAACCCTTTTGTATAGAATATCCCTGCTCGCATGTATAATACATGAATGATCAAGATCATATCATTTGTAGCACTTTACAACATTTGTAACACCTACAAAGCGGGCCATACTCGTAGTGTCACCAGGATAAGGCACCCAGCCTTATCCATATACTACATACCATTTAAGTTATCACGTAAACATGATCCACCTGTATGTCTCCACATACATGTTTAAATTACAATGATAACCATAGATGTTAGTTTATTTGTTTGTGGTTAATGCAACTAAAATATCATATATTTTATAGATAAAGTGAATCAAATATAAAATATTATAAATCACATATATGTTTGTTCATACAAGGTTTAATAACTACGAGACCCTACGAGATTTAGGGCATAAACCCCAATAGTCACTACATACATGTTTAAGCTACATCGAATAACCTTGAATTTTAGTTTATTGGTTTTGGGTTGATGCTACTAAATGTCAAATAAAATAACACGTATTTTATTAGACAAATAATCTGTTTGTACAAATAAATTTTACAAACTATGAGACCATGAAATTTAAGGCATCAACTCCAACAATCTCCCACTTATCTTAAAGCTAGTAGGGTTTACAAATACAAAGTACAGAAGCGAAGGACAATACACGAAGCAATAAACTAGGGCATACACTATGCGCCCAATAAAAATCTCCCATTTTCCCTACTAGATGATACATGGCTCGCAGACCCAGACTTTCCAAGTGACACTCAAACGCTTTACCCGTGAGAGCATTTGTAAATAGATCAGCAACATTATGCTCAGAAGCGATCTTCGTGATGATCATGTCCCATCGAGGCACAATCTCTCGGATAAGATGATATTTGCGCTCTATATTCTTCCCACATTTATGGCTTTTAGGCTCTCTAAAATTCGCAACAACACCACTATTATCACAATAAAAGGTGATGAGTTTTGACGTGTTTAGAACCACTTTTCGATCAATCAAAAATTTTCTAAGCCATACAACCTCCTTAATAGCTTCACAAATTGCTACATACTCTGCCTCCATGGTAAAGTCAGTTATGAAACCTTGTTTTGTGCTTCTCCAGACCACAACTCCTTCGTAAGAGCGAAAACTAATTCTGAAGTGGATTTCCTAGAATCCCTATCAGTCTGAAAATCATAGTCAATGTATCCTGTAAAGATCAAATCCTTAGACCCATACATAAGCATGTAGTCCCTCGTTCTCCAAAGATACTTGACGATGGTTTTAACGACTGTGCAATGATCTAATCTTGGATAAACTAATATCTACTAACTATCCCCACTATATAGAAAATGTCAGGTCTAGTACATAACATTACAGGCATTGGGTTGACAACAGCCGATGCATAGGGGTTCCTTCCTATTTCTTAGACAAGATAATTCCATGCCTGAAAGGTAATAAACCTCTCTTAGAATTCTACATCGAATATTTGACAAGCATCTTGTCAATGTATGATGCCTGAAACAAGACTGGCGTTTTATTCTTACGATCCCTGAAGATCTGGATCCCTAGAACAAACTACGCCTCTCCCAAATCTTTCATTTGGAATTGGGCTTTTAACATTATTCAATGGACCTACATCATTCCTAATGAGTAGAATATGATCTACATACAACATTAAGAAAGCTACTGAACTGTTGATTATTTTCTTATAGACACAAAACTCATCAACATTCTGATCAAGGTCATAAGATTTGATCACAGTATCAAACCTTATATTCTAAGATCGAGATGTCTGCCTCAATATATAAATGGATCGATTAAGTTTGAAAACCATTTGTTTTTTACCTTGGGAGATGAATCCCTCTGGTTGTCACATGATGCGTTATTTTATGTGATGAAATTACGGAATGGGATGTGGTAATGGAAATGTGTTGAGTAATAATTTTTCTCAGTGGAATCCAAGTATAAACCCCACTGAGTTTCTTAGTAAGTCTAGGGTCGAACTTAGGGACGAGGGAAAATGGCATGCGGTGATAATTTTCCAAAAGACTTTGCAATAACTGGTAAATCAAATAGTTGTTTGGTGTTGTTGTTTGTGGTATAAAATAAATGTATGTGGTGGATTTGAGAAAAGATCGATTATGCGATAAATGCACTGAGTATGCGGAGGAACGGGTTGAGAAGGTCTTTAGCTAGCGTTTCCCGAGAATGCGTCAAACTAGGCGATAATGCTACACTTATGCAACAACAAATCATTTTCCAATGCAAATGCAATGCTCCTAATTCTAGGACGTATGTGTTGAATGCAAAGTGTCCATAGAGCTTATTCCTAAGTCTCTACTCTTTTCCTATGCGATGATGCAAGATGCATACAAAGACAAGGTGACCGCACACAATCATATCCTATCTCTAGGATGCTGCGTTAATAGCAAACAATGCTTATTTCTAAGCTCCTACCTCTTGATTATGCGTTCTAATCTGACTCTCCCGAGCCTAGATTCTAACCTAACTTTTCCAAGCCTAGATTCTGCCCTTAGACTACCCTCTTGAGTATCTCTAATGGACGAATGATGCATACATAATACAAGATAATCACATAGAGTGAACATCCCCAGTTGTGCTAGCTAAGTGCTTCTCAACTCATCGACAGGTTTAGCTACTCATGCGTAATAAACAGAGAGTGAACAGATATAAAGAAGTAAATTCCATTTCTATATATGAGTTTAAGTACAAAATGACAATGGAAGATAAGGATAGAGAGCCTGGTAGCAATCCCTTGCTACCCAAGGCTTTTACACTATCAACTTTATTCTGTTTAAAAGATAATCCTACTTCCGCTGGAGCTGGCCCTCTCTCTGATCTTGACGCTTCCGACACTCTCCAAGTTCACCGGAACAATCTCTTGGCACAATCTCGCTTCTCTCGCTTCCACCTTAAAATAAAAGAAAATCTAAGATAAGGCTATTCTAACTTTAGAGAAAATTATCTAAGTATCCGAACTATCCGAACTCCTTTGCTGAAGGTTGTCTTTGGTATTTATAGAGCTTTGGGGTGAAAGGCGGCTTATCTTTTATGATTGCACAGATGGGATGGCTTTAATTCTCTGACTGATGTGCCGAATATTTGTCACCGAAAAGCTGAGTGTACTTGCTACAGTAGACCGTTAGCGGTTTGTCAACTTAATTCGGACTCGATCGTCATCAGCTTTCTGTCCCATCGTGATTAATTATGCTTTTCACCCAGATGCGCCCACTAAGTTGCGACGGCTCTATGCAGCAATCCTTCTTGAGCAGATGTTTGCGAGCACAAATCATCGCAAAACCTTACGATAACGCTGCGCTCGACCGTTGATTTCTTGTGATCACGCTTTCCGCCTTACATCAACACATATTCTGCATAAAAATACCAAAGTTAACTATTTTTATACGATGAATGCACGCGACCGCAATGTCATGAACTTAATACTTTTTGGACGCAATCTTATATATTTTATCCACGCAAACCTTCATTGTTTAATAACTTAGCACTGTAATAACGTGCATTTCTGCCCGTTATCATCGCATAAAGATGGTCACCTCAAGATTACCATTCAGAATGGCACTCTTGAAGTCCATTTACCAAATCTCATAGTCAATATATGGCAATGAACATGAGAATTCGGATTGACTTTAACATGGCAACAGGTGAGAAAGTTTCTTCATAGATCACTCCCTCAATCTGGGTATAACCCTTTGCCACCAGCCCAGCCTTAAAAGTTTGCACCTTATCATATGCACCTATTTTCATCTTGTGAATCCACTTGCAACCTATAGGTTTGACCCTAGCAGGTTGATCTACAAGATCCCAGACTAAATTGAAGTACATTGGCTCCATTTTTAGATTCATAGCTTTGACCCATTCATCTTTGTCCACATCTTCCATTACTTATTTATAGGACAATCGATCATCAACGTCACCATCTGACATGACGGTCAGAGTTTCTGTTAAACCCATATAACGAACAGGTCGGTTTGCAACATTTCCACTACGTCGAGGTTCCCTCGAAATTTGAGGTGGATGTATTCGACTAGATCAACCTACATTAACAACTCTTATTAACATACTATCTTCTTTAACAATTCTTATTGAAGTTTCAGTTGTTTCGTTGGAAAGCTCACTTAACACAATTTTACTGTAAGATTTATGCACCCTTATGCGGTATTCTTCTAAAAATTTAGCATTTATTGACACAAATACTTTATTATGTTTATAATTGTATAAGTAACCACTCCTCGTTTTCTTAGGATAGCCTACAAATAGGCATAATTTTGAGCGAGGTTCCAATTTTTTAGGATTTGCCTCAAGCATGTGTATTGAGCAACCCCATATCCTGAAGTAGCGTAAACTACCTTTACGACAATTTCATACTTCCAAAGGTGTTTCATAAAAACTCTTGGATGGAACACAATTCAAAATGTAAATTGCAATCTATACTGCATGACCCCAAAACGAATCAGATAAATGAGCATAATCCATCATAGACCGAAACATGTCCAACAAGGTTCTATTTCTCCTTTCTAATACACCATTTTGCTGAGATGTACCAGGTATTGAGAGTTAGGATGCAATTCTATGTTCTATCAAATAGTCCTATAATTTTAAATCCACATATTCTCCACCTTGATCGATTCGAAGTGTCTTAATTGTTTTACCTAATGTGTTCTCAATTTCAATCTTGTACTCCCTGAACTTTTCAAGGGCTTCAGACTTGTGTTGCATTAGGTATAAATACCCATATCTAGAATAATCATCTATAAAAGAGATGAAATATTCAAACCCTTATCTTGCATTAACATTTATAGGACTACAAAGGTCCGAATGTATAAGTTCTAAGAGTTCTTTGGCTTTAAAACCTTTTCCAGTAAACGATCTTTTAGTCATTTTGTCTTCAAGGAATGACTCACATACTAGTAAAGAGTCTTTTTCTATTTCGCTTAGGTCCTTTCTTAACCAATCTCTCAATCCTAATGAGATTTTTGTGTCATAATCTTAACTGCCAAATATGGGCATTTTCTTTAGGAGAAATCTTTTGTCTTTTATTTTAGGTTGTCGCAGTTCATAACATTTCAGTATTTAGACGTGCTTTAGATGCTAATGGTCTTAGCACATATAAACTACTTTCTAGGTTTGCAGACAAATATTCACACCATTCTTATAAATAAATGTTTTATTTACAAGAAAATTTATAGAATAATTGTGTTCTAACAAAGCTTTAACATCAATATGGCTTTGTTTCATATCAGGAGCCACATATACATTACCCAATAATAAATACGATTTATGAAATAGAAGTTTAATGTCTCTCACTGCCACTGTTGAGACGACATTCCCTATTCCAACTCACATCCTCATCTCGCTAGTCCTGAGCTACTGCCAGGAACTGATTCCTCGAAAAGAAAAATAAACATCATTAGTGTTGTCTGAATCAATTATCTAAGTATAATCATCATTCTCCATTAAGGGATGTCCATTTACCCCGCGGAGCCTCCCCGAACAGGGCGTGGAATCCCCGATTAGACAGGAAATGAGGGAGGGAATTATATTCCCGGTTGGCTAAACGGGGACGAGGACGAGGATTATATTCCCCAACCCCGTCCTTGCCCTGGTTCCCCGCCTCGCCCCGATGAATATATTATATAATAATAATCAATTATTATTATTATTATTTTATCATTATCATTATTATTATTATTATTTTATCATTATCATTATCATTATCATTATTATTATTATTTTATCATTATTATTATTATTTATTATTATTATTACTACTACTGTTATTATTAACTCATATTCTGTTTACATAAACAGAATATGTTTATAATAATAATTACTATTATAATAATTATAATGGTTATAATAATAATAATTATTATTATTTTATCTATATACTTTTTACAAAAATCGTGGTATAAAAAGTTAGTTATTTTCTAATTTTCATTTTAATCTTTTCGTACTTTAATACATTTCTAAATTGTTTTAACATTTAAGACACTATACCTTAAGCCATAAATGTTGTAGTATTTGAATGGAAAACTTGATTATGATATTGTAATATTTAAATTTTAACTTTTATAAATTATAGGATTAAATTATATTTTTACACATATAATAGTATTATTTTTATAAATAATTTTTATACTGTTTTCTTTGAATGAAAAATTTAATAAAATAACTCATTCAATATATATAATTTTATTTGGTTGAAAATTGCTAAAAATATATATATTAAAAAAACAAAAGGAGAAATTTTCCCCATGGGGAACCCGATCCTTGCAAATTTCTCGCGAGGAATCCCCGCCCAAAATTTCACAGAGACGGGGAATGAAATATGGGGGTGGGGATGGGTACAGAGAAGGTCCACTAAGTAGGTTTCCATAATTAGTAAATCACATTTACCTTGTTTGCCTTTCTTCTTGTCTGCCAAATACTTAGGACAGTTTCATTTCCAGTGCCCCCTCTTGGTTGCAATGGATGCAAATTCCTTTGGCTACCTTGGCTTTCCTACCCCTCTAGGCTACAGCAGGGTTAGTTTTATTCCCCTGACCTCTCTTATTCTTCTTCCACTTTTTTGTGCCAAAAGAAGAAGGTACAAGTTTCGTTCCAGAGGTTGAACCTCTATGGAACTTCTTTGAGGAAATGGAAACATTTGTCTCTCCCTTCTGCTCCTTGACTTTCATTTAGGATTGGTAAGTTTGTAATTCATTAAGGAGGGTGGTTAGATTGTAGTCTAGCTAGTTCATAACAACGTTACTACAAAATTGATGGAAGCTCTTATATAGAGTTTCCAAAATAAAGGCAACCTAATTGGTTTCATTGATGACAGATCTGTTCATTTCAGCAACATTAAAATGAACTATCATGTTGAGAATATGTCTCATAAAGGTCCCCTCTTGCATGCTTGCATTGAAAATGAACTTTAGAGTGTCCTGTCTAAGTTGTGTGGACAGTTGTTCAAACATCTCTCATAGCAAATCCATGATCTCGCATGCAGTGACAATGGGCTCATGCTTTTTAGTCGAAGCTTCAGATAAGTTGGCCAGTATGTATGCTTGGGCCTTTTCGTTTGCCTTGACCCACTTTTATAATGCATTCTGAATATTTCGAGATGCTTCGGCATTACGTACTTAAGGACATTCCTCAACAAGGACAAACCTCATGTCAATAATAAGCATGGTGTTTATTGTGTTTTTCCAAGTCGTATAATTGTCACCAGTTAATTTTTCAGCACTTAGAAGGTTTAATGTAGTGCTAATCATTTTCGAAAATTACTGAAAAATATACAAATTATTTATATTAGTTATTAAGGCAATACTCAATTGAAACCAATCAAATTTTAGAAAAAATCTAATGTACTCTATGTGACATCTAATTTCGCAATGATGCTTCAGTGAGTTAGGATAAAAGTCACTATAGGATGGTCACCCCTTAATTGAATTGAGACAATCTCAACCCACCATTATACAAGAATAATTCTAATCCCTATAACGATTAGTCACCATTGCTTGGTCAAGAAATCATTAACTTACTCAACAATTTCTTGTAAATGTAACCCTTCATTTGACTCAGAGTTCTGCCCAAATGAGCCAACCGTAGGAAAAAAACCAATTGAAACAAAAACTAAAGTAATCCTATCAATTTCTGGAGTTTGTGTAAAATTTCATGAAAATTCCTTCCGTACGAGAACACAAGCAAAGGTGCCTCGAGGCCGAACATGAAACTTTACTACAAACCAATGAAGAAGACCGTGGGATGTGTTGACACACGTCCCTCTCTCACTTACTATAAACACTCTCTCCATTCACCTTAGTATTGACTTATGCAAACACCATCTATAAGGGTACATAAGCAAAGGTGCCTCCAGGTCGAGCATAGATCTCAATAGGAAGAGACGTGAAATAAAATTGACATATCATAAACATCATTTTTCTCCTACCGAGTGTTTTAAACCTTTAGTTTATTAACTTTGGTAAATTTGGCTAACAATTTAACTAAGTGATTGTTAAATTTGTCCAATATAACTCTTATATTTGATAGATTAACAATAATGATTTTTGTTTATTAAACACTATAATAAACCTAATCATTTATTGCATGCTTATAACATAATTATCTAATTCACCTTCCAGGTCGATTCTCAGGTAGGGGTGTTCTATTTCTGTCAACTTAAATACCCTAGCCTTAAACATAACCTTCCTTAAATAAAGATCCCTTATAGATAATTATGATATAAATTTAATATTTTGTTAAACCAATTTAATCCTATTAAAGAGAAAATAAAAGATTAACTTATTTCTAATCTCATTAGAAATATTTTAACATAGGTCTATGTGAATTCAATTTTAAACCATTTAAAATTAACTTTAGTCTATGTTTGCATGCAACTCTTGATTATATATTTTAATTCTAATTTCATTATTTTATAACACTTATAAAACTTAATGAAACAATTAAAACCTATAAACATGCATCTAATGACATACATGAAATATAACAATTATAATTTCTATGTAGTGTCATGCTTCATGCATTCCCATTTTCATTAAATAACATAATTTGTATATTATAAAATAACGAAAATAAACACATATCCATCACCCAAACTATATAATATAACAAGTATAATATAGTGTGATGCATGGGTATGTTATTCATACATGCAATCATATAATATAATATTTATATTAAATAGGATGCATGAGCATGCTTAATTTATCGTGCAACCATATATTATAACACTTATATTAAAAATTGATGCATGAATTTATGTTTACCCTATGATGGAATTTTAAACTATATGGCATACAATTATGTAATATAATAAAATTAAATCATACATTACATATATAAATTAATAAATAACAACTTTGGATAAAAAATTTGGTATCCTAAATAATTAATTAAATTAATATAACTCTTCTATTAATTTAGTTAACCAAAAAATAACTTTTAAAAAACTAAAAAAACAGCTCCTTGAAACCACTACCATGCTCGAACACACGATCTGGAAGTCGCCTGACGTGTGCGCCTTCACAATCAAATCGTAACAACGCTCGAAAGGAGCGTAGTTACGCTGGTCTGGAGCTTGTTGTAGTGTAACGCTACGCTCTGCTTCAACGTTGCAACACTGCTATCGAGCGTAGCTACGTTGGGCATTTTGCCTTCAACATAACACACGATGTAACATTGTGCGTTACACTCCAAGGAAAATTGTTACCTCTGCTTCAATCTTCAGCCCGATCTTGCTTCAGTGGTCACCAAAATCTTCAGCAACTTATACAAATGCAATGACACAAACTTACGACCTCAATAGTGAAAAATAAATGCCTAAAACATTGGTCCTTACAACTTTAAACACTTTACAACGGTAAATCTAATGCCAATTTTTTAAACAACCAAATGCAAACCCAAGCATACATTCATAATGCAGTGCTAATTAACCCACCAAATCTCTTAAATTAAGTTATAAAACAAAATTCAGAGACAATTTGGCTTTGATACCAATTGAAATAATTGAATTCCCGAAGCGAAAGCATGTGATCGCCTCGTATCTTAGAATTTTGTTTTTACAAA
Source organism: Benincasa hispida (assembly GCF_027475165.1). Classification (NCBI taxonomy): domain Eukaryota; kingdom Viridiplantae; phylum Streptophyta; class Magnoliopsida; order Cucurbitales; family Cucurbitaceae; genus Benincasa; species Benincasa hispida. Next base: position 52,897,014 of record NC_143479.1, read on the forward strand.
ACTCAATAAAACAGAGGTCCCAAACAAGATAAACATATAAGTCTCCAAGCATGTTTTTACATATATTTCAAAGAGGAAAAAGGGAAATTAAATACTAACTCTTGAAGAATCGATTCTTCACGTTTTCTTTCCGATGAGACTACGAACGAATCTCCTTCGCAAACTCAACAACACAGCAAGATCTCAAACATTGCAATGAGAACACCACCACAATGTTACCTTCTTATTCTCAAGGTGAGAAACGAGGAGAGTTTGGTGGGCTTCCTTGATAATTTTGGTGAAAAGGGTGAAAGAGGAAGAGTTCTTCTTGAGATAATTTTGTAGAGAAAAGGAAATCAAGGTTAAGAGGGAGAATATGCAGAAGTTTCCATGTTGAAGTGAGATCTCCTAACCACTCCTCTACCTCTCTTTTTTTTTTTAGAGAATTATGTGAAAGAATGATCAAATTACTCCCTTCACTATGTCAAAATTTTTCGGCTTGATGCCCTAAATCTCGTGGTCTTATAGTTTGTAATTGTATTATACAACTTTTTTGTTTATCTAATAAAATAAGCGATATTTTATTCGACATTTAGTTACATTAACCCACAAAAACCAATAAAGTTAGATCTAATGTTGTAGATTGTAACTTAAACATGTATGTGGAGACATACAGGTGGATTATATTTAAGTGATAGCCTAAATGGTCTATAGTAGATGGATAAGGCTGGATACCTTGTCCTGGTGACACTACGAATATGTCCCGCTTTGTAGTTTTTTCAATTGTTGTAAAGTGCTACAAGTGATCTGATCTTGATCATTAATGTGGAGACATGTGAGTGGGTGTATTCTATACAAATAGTTTGTATAAGACCAGACCATGAAATGAATAGCTTCTTTGTATAATACCATTACTAGAAGAGACTTACATTTCACCAGGGTGACCATAGGTGACTTGACCCGAATCTTGAGTGAGTTGTGAAATCCTACCTATGAAGGTAATTCTTTGATCTGCATGGGTGAGAGTGGTCAGCTTCGTCGACTCAATATTCCTACTATATGAGGATTCGTCTGATTGGGGATTTAGGAACGCAGTTTAACAAGAAGGAATTCACTCATTCTCTATAGTTATAGTAAGTAGAGAAATTACTCCCTTAACGGCTGATTCAGGGGCTTGAACAATGTGGAGTCACACCTTCTCCTGACCCAAGAGGGATTCGATTATAGTTGAACTATAACTTATTGTTCGTTAGAGGAACTGGTGGTAATTAAGGAATTAGATGTAACTACATGGGTAAAATGGTATTTTTGGTCCAACTATACTTAAGGGCGATTTGTGAAGGGTCAAGGCTCCATTGATTGTTATATCCTATGGATACAAAAATATATCTATAGTGCGAAGAGTATAACTGTTGGTCTTTAATGGAGTGATCAAAAGTTAATGGAATTTGATTAATTTAATTAAAGAGTTTAATTAATTAATCAAATACCATTGGAGCTTAAATCTATAGGTTCATAAGATATAATTAATATAAAGTTAATTACATGAGATATAATGTATATAATGTATATAATACACTATATACATTATAGGTTTGACCCTAGCAGGTTGATCTACAAGATCCCAGACTGAATTATGTATTGTAATAATAGCTGAGGTTGAGAACCTATTAGGTAAAACAATTAAGATACTTCGATCAGATCGAGGTGGAAAATATATGGATCTGAGATTCCAAGACTATTTGATAGAACATGGAACCCATTTCTAATTACCAATACCTGGTACACTGCAATAAAATGGTGTATCGGAAAGAAGAAACAGAACCCTGTTAGACATGGTTCGATCAATGATGAGTTATGCTTAGTTGTCTGATTCATTTTGGGAATATGCAATAAAGGGACTTATATTTTGAATAGTGTTCCTTGTAAAAGTGTTTCTAAAAAAACCTTATGAGTTGTAAAGAGGGCGTGAAGATAGTTTACGTCATTTTAGGATATGAAGATGCCCTACATATGGTTTAGTGCAAAACCCTAAAAAACTAGAAGATCGTTCAAAATTGTTTGTTCATAGGATATCCCAAAGAAATGAAAGGTGATATGTTTTACGATCATCAAGGAAACAAACTGTTTGTATCGAAAAATGCTAAATTTTTAGAGGAAGACCATATGAGAGATCATCAATCTCGTAGTAAACTAGTATTGAGTGAAATTTCTAAAGAAGTTAAAGATAAATCAACAAAAGTTGTCGATAAGGTCGGTCCGTCTACAAAAGTTATTGAAAGGACTAACACTTATGGTCAGTCACATCAATCTCAAGATTTAAGAATGCCTCGACATAGTGGGAGGGTTATGAAGGAACCCCATGAAAGATCCTTGAGTGGAACAAAGGATCGTCCCAATTTCCCAATTTCACAGAACACAGGTTTCACAGAGATTAACAGAAAAATTATGCATTTAATTTAAACATTTACAACATGCTCAAAATGAAATTTAGAAAAATAAGTTAGTGTTCAGAACCCTTACCTTTAAAGAACAGTTCTTCAATGGAATCTCTCGAACTGATGAACACCACAACGACGGCTACCTCAGTATTCTCTGGGTGAGAATCTAGAAGGACTAGGCTCTGGCTATTTTGGTTGAGGGAAATACAAAAGAGAAATGAGAAGAAGAAGGAGATCCAGAGAGGTTTCTATCTCTGTATATTTTCACACAAAGAGAACAAGAGAAACAACCAATCCCACATAATTGCCCACCAACACGTTTTGCATATTTTCACACGAAGAGAAGAAGAGAAACAACCAACCCCACATAACTACCCAACAACACGTATATTGTTGGGTTGTATGTCCTAAAACTCGCAGTTTGTAAAGTTAAACATATTCCATTATCAATAAAAGTGTTATTCACTATTTCTTCAATAAAGTTGTTATTGTATTTGTAAATTTCACGTGTAAAGACTAAATCCAATAAACAAAGATCCATGGCTATTATATGAATACTTGAACTTTATGTAGAGACATAAAGATAGATCAGGTTCGAGTAAATAACCAAAACGGTCTATAGTATACGAATAAAGTTGGGTGCCTTATTCTGATAACACAATTGGATGCAACCCACTCTGTAGTTGTTACAATTTGTTGTAAGGTGCAATAAACGAAGTGATCCAGATTCGTTCATGTATTGACATGAGGAGTAGGGGCGTCTTATGCAATGAGTTTGTGTAAGATCAGACAAAGAAATAAGTCACACTTATAACGTTGTTTACTGTTTTAGACTGACTATTTCACTTAGATGACCTAGGTAACTCAATCTTAATCCTGAGCTAACTATGAACTCCTGTTTATTCGAGATTATTCTTAGATTTTCATAGGCGAGGGTTGGCTTAACAGCGTCGGCTCAATAAGCCTCCCATTTCAGGGGTAAGACCAGATAGATAGTTGGGGACATAGGGTGCATGACAAAATTCACGCCTATCTAATTTAGAGATAAGAGGATGGATGTTCTCTTAAGTGCTGAATCTAGGTCTTGAACAATGGGCCCCACCCTTTCAGTGGCTCGAGAGGGATTTTTTTTAGTGATTGGATTAAAAGAAATTGCTCATTAGAGTATTAGTGGAATTTAAGGAGCAAGAGGTAATTTTGGGGGTAAAACAACATATTGACCCAGTCGTTATTACGAACAACCTGTGAATGGCCGACTTACTGATCATAGTTAAATCAAGTGGACACAAATATATCTATAGTGAGGAGAGTACAACTATCGAGCTATAGTGGTGTGACTTGATAGCTAACGAATATTGATTAATTCGGCCTAAAGAGTTTTAGCCAATAAATCTCAAATCGTTGGAGCTTATGATCTGTAGGTCCATAATGTCTCTGTACTAGCTCGTAAAACATGAACACCTTGAATTAGTAAATTGAGTGAATTTGGAATGATTTCAATTTGAAGTGTTCAAATTGAATTTCAATTTAAAATGTTCAAATTGACTTTAGGGTTTGAATTTGAATAGTTCAAATTCAAATTAGTGTTTGTATTATTATATTCGATATAATTAATTAACGTTTAATTTATCAAAATTAAATGAAATTGAAGAGTTTATAATATTTAATTATTGATTTAAATATTAATCACATGAATAGGATTCATGTTTAAAATTAGGTGTGTGATTAATTTAATATTTGATATTAAATTATTATTTAATGAATTAAATCAAATTAATTTTCAAAATTGAAAATCAATTTTAGAAATTGAATATTTAAGTTTATTTAATTTTGAATTAAATAAAAATAGAAAATTGGACATTAAAAGGATAGTGAAGTTTTCCACAATTTTGAATTAGGAGGTGGATTAACCTCCATACTTCTACCTATCCCATTAAATTAATCCAATTGAGGTGTCAATTTGATTCTCCTTTAGTGCGTGCATGTAGAAGAAGATTAAAACCACTACAATTTTCTCAGGTTTATCAATTGGAGTTGCTAAAAGTCAGTTTCTGCACAAAAGCTCTTCTTCACCTGAAACCCACCTTAATTCCTTCATAAATTCACTCCATTTTTTTAGTTCTACCACAAAAATTCAAGGTTGAGAATAGTAGAGAAGATCTCTTAGTGGTTCACTACAGATTTGAAGCTGAAATTACGTGAAGAGTAGTTTGGATTGGAGGAATTCTTCAAAGGTATGTGTTGTTTGAAACCTTATTATGTAAAATATGTTTTTGTATGCTTTTAGAACTCAAATTAAATGTAATTAGAGTGCTTATTGATTTTGATTGCTTATGTTGCTTGCTTCTTTATCCTATCAATTGGTATCAAAGCATGATTTAAGTACTCAATTAACATTAATTTGAGTTTGGTGGATGAATTTCTATGATTGCATGTTTGAAGACTAATATGGTATTTTAATCAATTTTGGTATTAGATTTCTTTTTGATTCCCAAGTAAAATTTGTAATTAGCTCTTGATTAATGAGTTTATATGTGTGCTCTAGAATCTTTAATTTATTTGGAGTCAATAGAGTCAAAATAGATTGTAATTTGAAGTTTAAAGCAAGCAAGGTCGAGCAACAAATCTGGAATTGAAGCTTCTGCCTGCAAGCGTCGCAATGCTGTTCATCAAGCGTTGCAACTCCACGGGCATTTTGATGAACAGGATTGCAACTTGGGATGAGCGTCGCGACGCTGCTCATCCCAGCCTAGCAATGCGTGTGTTAGAGCCAGTTCGCGCGAGAGGTGGCTGGTTCGACTGGTCTGGCTTCTTCTGGTCCGATTCAACCTGGTTTGGTCTGGTTTAGCAACTTTTAAAGCTTTGGAGGTCCGGTTCGGGTGGTTCGAGTCTTGTTCGGGTCAGTTCGTGCGGTCCAGATCAAAATTAAAGCTATTTTAAACCTATATTTTTTAATAATTTAGTTATTATTGCTTACTTAGGATGCCAAAGTTGAACCATATCAATGTTGTTTAAATATTTATGCATGTGATGTATGTTATATTTAAATTAATACATGTATGTGCATATTGTGTGCATATAGTGGATGGAAATAAGGGTGCGGGGAGTGTTGACAAGTTTACTATGGTTAGTTGTCGTAGGCGTGATAGAGAAGGTGTAGGGCATAGGGGTGGCAGTGGGTCACCGAATTCGACGCCCTTGAGGAGCAAAGTAGTTTATGGGTCCCCTGGAATTACGGGGTTTGTAATGCATGTTGATGATCGTAATCAGTTTTGTAACATCCCACACCTTTTTATTTATTTATTAATAATGTAAAACTTTTCCCTTTTCAGTAATTGTCCTTAGTTGAAGGGCATGTTTGGAATTCTGAATTTAAAGTATAAATGCAAGGATTTAAGTGTTGTCGTGAAATTTATTAAAAAAATTATTCAATTTTCAAATTTAATTTAAAAAGTTATGGCAGGAATTAATTGTTTTTGGAAAAAGGAAAGGGATTAAATAGTATAAGGTGGGTTAAGGGAATGATTTAATTAGAGATATACTATTTTCCTTTATTATTATTATTATTATTAGTTTTTTTTAAAAAAAATAAAAAGGGCAACCCCCATCTCCCTCACAGCCGCCTCGCTCGAATGCCGCCCAGATCAGACACTGAACATCCACCGCAAGCCACGAATCCCAGCCGCTCGTGTCTCTTTCTCTCTCGGCAACCCTCGCTCTTCGCTCCCGTCTCACCGACCGGTCAAGTCGTGCCACCTCCGATCGACGTCTAAGACCTAGCCGCGCGCGTGCCGCTCGTTCTCGTGCACCGCTGCATCTCCCCAAAGTCATCCGTGTCGGATCTAGGGATTTGACTGCACTGCTTTCCTCGCCTTTCGCTCATGACGGTTCTCGCCAACCGGTCAAGTCACGCCGCCTCCGATCGACATCTCGAACTCAGCTCCCCCGCATCCGCCACCCTAGCCGCTTCACTACTGGTTGTCGTTGCCCTGCTACGACGAGTTCGTTTTGGTCTTCATTAGATCTATTGGGGTAAAGTTGTGTCGGTTCGTTTCGTTCTCTTGGCCATTAATATTGTGTTTAAGTGTTATGACTCATCTTTATTGAATTTTGTTTCAAGCTTAAGTCGTCAGGGAGTTTGGAAGGCAAAGGAGGAACCGTCGTGGAAGGTGGAAGTGTTTTTCTTTCTTTGAATAAGTTCTTGATGGTTTGGACTTGGACCTGAAGTCTTACAATTATGGCTTCAAGTGAAATTTGAGAGTTGTTTTGTTGTTAGGACCGCTACTTTGGATTGTTGTCATAGTTTGGTGGTCTAATTTTTTTTTTATTTGTAGAGTATCGACTTGAGGTAAGTAATCTTATCACTGGAACTGCCCACGAGCCAGGCTCTAGTTGTATGCTAGCATGATAAGTGTATGTTATGGTAAATGTTAGCATGTTGATTGACAGTATGACTACAATCAAAGTATGTTCTGGCACAAATTCTGATTTACTTACATACACACCTAAGTGCTTGATCGTTAGTATGTGATAGTATGTGTTTTCATATGTCGATGTCTGATCTGCTGGCGTCGAGGCATACTTGGATGTTGTGGATTTATGATATAAGTTATACCTGGATGATGTATAATATGTTGTTAAGAATTATGGGTATGTGATGTAGCCATGGTTAAGGATTTTTATGTATGCTTTAGAACCGTACAATGTTGAATCTTAACACGTTAAGACAGTGTGATTATCCTCATTGATTAGTTAGATGCTCACCAGTTTGTGTTTTCTTCGGGATTCACCAGTTTTATGGGCATACTTAACGAAAATAGGATAGGACTCAATCTCTTATATGTTACATGTATTTATGTGCCATATGTGGGTACCTAGAGGACATAGATGTCTAGCCTGACCCCAGTGGTGGGTTTACTTACTGAGTATTTTATACTCATTCTTTCTTATGTTGATGTATGAGGTAAGGATAGAGATGCACCGGCGATGGCGCAGCGGAATTCATGATCGAGCCACTGGGACTAGTTTTCTTACGCTTCCGCATCATGAGATTTAGAGTTCTTTTCATGTTCCTCTTAATGTTTAGTTTTGATGTTTGAAACTTATTATTAAGAATTGTTTTTCATATGTACTTATTAACCTTTATGATATATGGGTACCCTATTATTGTTTTTAACAATTGCATTTAATAAACGTCTTTTGAACTTCTCTTGTTTTTAATTAGCATTTACTTCAAATGACTGAGTGTCGTTTTAAATTCCTTGCATGCATTTATTTTAGTAACGGCCTTACCTAGGTCCTAGGGGGTCGGGTCGTTACAAGTTTGATGTTTTGTGTGATGATGGGGGAGACTCGTTGGCATTGGCAATAGTGCAGGCATATCCTGATCCGTTATTTGTTATGGATGGGATGTTCGGGAGTTCGGGCAAAGGCCCAGTGGGAGGTGGTAGGTGTGATTTCTTGCAAGGTTCATGATTTGGTATTCCTGGAATGTTAGGGGGTTAAATGACCCTCTAAAGTGAATGTTAGGAGGAACTTTTGGTCTCAGTCGAGTGATGTGTGTGTCTCGTGGCAACTTTCTGGAGTTGTTTTGGGGGATTTTAATCCTATTCATAGTAGTTCGGAGGATTTTGGTGGTTGCCCTAACTTGAGGGAGATAGAGAAGTTTGATGGGGCGTTACTGGAGGCGGATCTGGTTGAGTGGGATGTGACAGGTAACTGGTTTACTTGGACTAGTAAACTTCAGAGGAATGGTATCTTGCGCCGGTTGGATTGATGCTTGTTTAATGAGGCGTGGAAAGTAGTTTTTCTGTATTCGGAGTTTAGGGTTTGTCAGTAGGGGATTTCTAATCTAACCCTCTTCTAGTTTCTATAAGGGAGATGAGGAGTAGGTTGTCTCCTATGTTTCGTTATTTTTCTCATTAGGCGGAGGCTGAGGGTTTTATTGATACTATCAGGTCAGTGTAGAGAATGTCTGAGGATGTGTCTCCTATGGTTAGCTTTGTGTGAAATTTGAAGGCAGTGAAGCGGGTTTTTCGTTCATCGTTTGGTAGGCGTATCTCTGTGTTAGCTGATGAGGTGCGGACGGCTAGGCAGGTTATGGAGGCTGCTCAGGCTGAGGTAGAAAGGGATCCTATCTCAGAGTCGGTGTGTGCGGAGGTGGCTCAGACCACTGAGGTGTTCTGGTTAGTAGCGAGATTAGAGAAGGCGTCACTCCGACAAAAGGCTAGGGTGAGGTGGCTGGAGTTAGGTGATATGAACACAACTTTTTTTCATCATTGTGTTCGTTCTCGTCGCAGTTGCAGTGGTTTATTTACGGTCATGGATGCTGGGGGGACTTGCCAGACGGTGCATGACAGGGTGGCAGGGGTGGCGATAGAATTCCTCTGGGGTTATTTAAGGTCTCAACCTGTGGGGTATAGGGATCCTACTGCCCGAATTGGGGGTATTATACAGTTCAGTTGGTCCGAGGAGGGGGTGGAGGCACTTGGTCGGCTAGTGAGTCGGGAGGAGATTCATAAGACTTTATTCTCGATGAAGTCTGGGAAGGCTTCTGGCCTGATGGATTTTTGGTGGATTTTTACACAGCTGCTTGGAATGTGGTTGGGGACAATTTTTGTGATGTTGTGCTGAATTTTTTTTTTTTTTTTTACCTGTTACCTGCCTGGTGGAGTTAATTCTACTGGCATTACTCTTATCCCAGAGAGGCGGTGAGCTGAATGTATGGAGAAGTTGCGTCCTATTTCTTGTTGCAATGTTGTGTATAAGTGTATCTCGAGGATCTTAGCTAAGAGATTGTGGTTGTGGTTGCTTGCTTTCATTAGTGGTAACCAGTCTGCGTTTGTTCCGGTAGGTCCATTTTCGATAACATTTTATTGTGTCAGGAGCTTGTGGGGGGCTATAAGAAGGGCAAAGGGAAGTCGCGTTGTGTGTTGAAAATAGACCTTCGAAACGCATACGATTTGGTCAATTGGGATTTTTTGTTTGGTTTGTTGTTGGCTATAGGTACGCCGCTTCAGTTTGTTAGTTGGGCGAGGACTTGTGTTACTTCGCCTAAGTTATCTGTGATGATTAATGGTTCCCTTGAAGGATTTTTTCCTGGTGGGAAGGGGTTGAGGCAGGGGGATCCGTTATCTTCTTTTTTGTTTGTGATGGTGATGGAGGTCTTGTCTAGGTTATTGAATAAACCTCCTGTGTGGTTTAGGTTCCATGATCGGTGTGAGCGTGTGGGTCTGACTCATTTGGTTTTTGCATACGATTTGATGATTTTCTGTGCATCTGAGAGAGATTCTTTGAAGTTTGTAAGGCAGGTTCTGGCAGATTTTGCAGGACTGTCTGGGTTAGTTACAAATGTTGGGAAGAGTTCCATGTTTGTTGAGGGTGTGGAGTCTGGGGAGGCGGAGGAACTAACTGCGTTTATGGGTTTCTCTTTTGGTTCGCTGCCTGTTAGGTATCTGGGTTTACCTTTATTGGCAGTTCGGTTAAGTGCAGTGGATTGTGCGCCATTGATACAGAGGATTATAGCTCGTATTAAAAACTAGGCAGTGCGGTCCCTCTTCTTTACTGGGAGGTTGCAGCTTGTTAAGTCTGTTTTATAGTCCTTTCAGGTGTTTTGGTGTAGCATCTTTATGTTGCATGCGTGTGTAACTCATGAGGTCGATCGTCTGTTACGTAGTTATTTATGGAATAGTAGTGCAGTGAGTTAGGGTGGTGCGCGGGTGGCGTGGGATAAGGTGTGCTTGCCATTGGGAGAAGGGGGTTGGGTGTAAAGTATGTGGCCTATTGGAACCGGGCTGTTATTATGAAGCTACTCTAGCTTCTCTTAATTAAATCGGGTTCTTTATGGGTGGCATGGGTGAAGGCGTATGTTTTGCGTAGGCGGTCTTTGTGAGTTATTCGGAGTGAGGTTGAAAGATCTTGGTGCTTGAGGACTATCTTGCGAAGTAGAAAAAGATTCAAGCATCTGGTTCGTTTGTTGGTCGACGATGAACGGTCTTGTTTTGTTTGGTGGGATCCTTGGTTGTCGGGGGGCGTTATTTTGGAGTCATACGGGTCTACGGTGATTTATGATGCAAGAAGTAGTTTGGAGGCATGGTTGTCGGAGTTCATGGATGGTGAAGGAGGTTGGAGGTGGCCCACAGTATCTTCAGAGCTACTTGAAATCTGGGGTATTATTAAGGCAGTGGGGCCTAGAGTGGGGGGGGGGGATTTTGGGTTTGGGTGTCGGATACTAGTGGTTGATTTTCTATCGCTAGTGCGTAGGAGAGTTTGTGTCCTCGTCGTCTTAGGGTGTCTTGGGCTAGTATTTTGCGGGCGGGGGTGGTATTCCGCGTCACTCTTTCTCTACGTGGTTAGCTGTAAAGGACAGGTTGGGTACGCAAGATTGGTTGAGGAGTTAGGGTGTGCTGTCAGAAGGGGTGTCTTCTGTGTGGGGGAGGGGTGGAGTCGCAGGATCATTTATTTTTTTAGTGTGGGTTTGGGAGAGAGGTGTGTTCTAGGGTGTTGCGTCAGTTGGGTTCGTCACATCGAGTGGCAGGTTGAGATGTAGAGTTTAGTTAGTTGTGCCAGATAGGGTCGAGTAAGGGGGTGCGTAGTAAGTTATTCCATGTTTTCTGGTGTGCTTTTATATACTACATCTGGCAGGAGCGTAATCAGCGGCTGCATGGAAGTCAACCAAAGTTGGTGTCTACTCTAATTCACCTTACGATCCCTATGGTTCGTGCTCATGCTGCTTCCTGGCGGGTTGATCTTTTTGTTCTTATCTAGTGTGTTTACAGATGTTTTTTTCTTTTTGAACTTTACGTTGTTCTTTGTTTTGCTATTGTCCCTTGTTTGTGGGGTTTTGGGTTCTCTTCTTTGACCTTCTCCCTGGTAGTTTGCGAGTTTACGTTTATGTGTTAGTTTTGTTTTGGTCTTATCTTGTTGGCTTTGTTTTGGTCTTGTTACCCTGTCTTTGCTTATACTATGTTGCTTTGATGCCTTAATCCCGGGCTGTGGGTTCCCCCTTGTTGTTGTATAATAATATCACCTATTCTATATATATATATATATATATAAAGTTTTATTTTAAATCAAATAATTATTTGAATATGATTCCAATATTAATTATATGAATGTGATTCATGTAAAAACTAACGTTAATTTTAAATAATGAAGCTTTTTCCAAGTCATGTTGAACTTCAAGATCTATTGGACCAGAATTTAGCCAATTTTGAGTACAAATGAGAGCCTACACTATTTTTGGAGCTAATGAACAACGTGATGAATCGACAACATGTATTCCTGTACTAAAAGCCAACTCAGATGCTATAGTAGATACTTGAATTGCCAAAATATCTCTAGCCATACGACTAAAAACCTTAAACCGATGACTATTCATCTTCCACCATTGAAGTATGTCAAAATCACCTTCATTCTTAACATTGGCTTCCAACAAATAAATATCAATCTCTTACCCCTATTCGAAAGGTGTAGTCTCATCGCTTTCAAAATCAATATCAATTGTATCATAGACAAAGTCTTCACCCACCTTTTCAGTTGGATCACAATCAATCATGGTCTCCGAGGCTGAGACAATTAGTGTATTAGTAGTAGTATTACTCCCACCTCCACTCCCACTCCCACTCCCACTTTAAGTACTGTACTCATGAAAGAGACGTCTACAATATTGCTCCCTTACATTTCCCATAGATGTGGCAACCTTTTGCCAAAAAAAATCTTTAAGGAAAAAAGATACAAACCTTAGCTTTTTTCGAGGATCTAGTGTAATAGCAACATACAACAATAGATTATTTTTTTCATTGTTCCCTCAATACCTCTCAAATTTGGCCTTCGTGCTATTGGCAACTAGCATTGCATTTGCATTACTAACATTCAAATGTATACAATTATGAACCACTGTAATTTTATGAAAAACCATATTCGAAGTGGTGTACAAAGAGCCTGAAATTTTCAACGTCATATCATACAAGACTTTTAAAAACATAAACAACATCTTAGCATTTGTCCAATCTTCCTTATTTGGTGACAAATCGTGTTTATAAGAAGCACCTTCATCTTCTAATCTATCAAAAGCTTTTCAAACTTCACAGTTGCCTCAAGCATCAAATATGTAGAGTTCCATCTGTTAGGGTTGATGCCCTAAAGTCTCGTGTCCTGTAGTTTGTAAACAGTATATATGAACACCTATGATTGTTAATATATGATATTTACTTCGCATCTTGTTGTTTTGCTCATTTACGTGTTTTATTTGCTTTACCACAAACCAATAAACATAAAATCCCTGGTTATCTGTATGTGAATCAAGCATGTATGTGGTGACATACAAGTGGATCATGTCTTGAGTGATAACCAAAATGGTCTGTAGTATATGGATGTAGGAGGGAAACCTTATCCTATAATGCTACGGACGCGACCCGCTTTGTGGAATGGTCATAAGTGTTGTGACTTGCCATAGATGGTCTGATCCTAATCATTCGTATTGGGGACATGCGAGCGGGGGCGTCCTATACAAAGAGTTTGTATAAGACCTGACCACGAAGTGCTAATGTCTCGTTATATAACACCGTTCATGATAGAGACTTCACTTCACTAGGATGACCATAGGTAATATGATCTCAATCCTGAGTGAGTTGGGAACTCCTGCCATTGAGGGCGGTTCTTTGATTTGTATGGGTGCGAGTGGCCAAGTCGCTGATTCAAACTTACCATTTTGGGGTACGTCTGATTTGGGAGCTAGGAACTCAACCACACAAGATGGAATTCACTCATTCCCTGAGGCAGAGGTAAGTAGATAGATGGCTCCCTTAAGGGTTGATTCCGGGGCTTGAACGATATGGCACCACACTCTTTCTCATGGCTCAAGAGGTGTTCACACATAGTTGGACTATATTGTATTGTTCATTAGAAGAATCAGCGATACTTAAGAAGTGGGATGTAACGGGGTAAAACGGTAAATTGGCCTAGCTGTACTTACGAGCATTTGTGAAGGGTCATCGTACTCATGATTGGTTATATCCAATGGACACATAAATATATCTGTGGTAAGAAGAGTTCAGTTGTTGGTATTTAGTGGAATCACTGACAGTTAACGGATGGTGAATCTCGTGGCTAGAGAGTTTAGTCAGCCATTTACGTACCGTTTGAGCTTCGAGCCACAGGTCCATTAGGTCACCTGGGTAGCTTGGATAAAGTCGAGAACCAGTGTTTGGGTTAATTTAAAATGTTCAAATTGACAAGAGGAAGTTCAATTATATATGAAATAATTGGACTGGTTAATTATATATGATATAATTGGACTGGTTAATTATATATGATATAATTGGCTAAATGTATGTGATACATTATTTTGGAGGAAATTAGATATAAATATGATTTATATCAAGTAGAAGAAAAATACTATAGTAGATATATGATATCAAACTATAGGATATAAATATAATATGATTATATTTATTAATTAAATTAATTGATTAATTATTTAATAATTAACCAATTAAACGTTTGAACGTGGGCCGCGAAGGTTAAGGTAATCGGCGGGTTGAAGTATGAAAATGGTTTTCATTTTGAGATTTAATTCATTTGTGCATTTGACATCTCGCGCCCCAAAAGAAACCGTGAAAAAGTGATTATCGAGAGCCTATACGATAGATTCTCATTCGTCTAAACAATCGTCTAGTTCACGCGTTCCCTAAACGATCATACACCACCTTCCTAAACGGTCATCCAGTTTTTCCTAAATGATCTGTAGTTCTACTATACGATAAGCGTCCCCACTATACAATAGTAGGGTTCTTCTTGTGCGTGCTTGTCATCTACGCGAAACCCTTTCCTTCGTCCTCTACCAAACTCACCAGAGCCCATCTTTGGGTTTTTGACGCCGAGGATACCCGGGTTTCCCTGGTGGTGGTGTTGTCCCTGAATTCTTGTTCGTGTCCATTCGAATCGTGTAGTAACAGTCGAGAAACTCGTCAGGTGCTGGTAGATCGGTGGAGTTTTCCACTATTGTGGGTTCACATAAACGAAGACCGTCTTCCTCTGGTATGAACCCCTTTCTCTACATTTTATTGTATTATGAGCATGTTGTTGATGAGTTTAATATGCATAACTGTTAGTATAGAATGTGTATCATTTATGTTTCGGTCATTGTGAAATCGGAGCGATCTAAGCTCACTCGTGGAACTCTCCTATTAAGTTCCTTCGTCATCTAGTGGGAACATTAAGACACAGATGACTTTTACAATAAATTTTTTCAATTTCTATGCATTTTATAAATTTCAAAAAACGTGTGGCAGAAGATCTTATAAATCGTATAGCATATCGAACCCTTTCAATGCAATCATTATGTTCCTTAAAAGCATCACATACTATGAGATTTGATATATGAGCACAACAACGAACAAAAATTCTCCACCAAACAATAATCTCTTATTGAATCTTTTCAGAAGATAAGCAATGTCAGTGTCATTCGAACTTGTTTTATCAACCGTCAAAATCATTACCCTTTCAATGCCACAATCCTTCAAATTATTTTCAATGGTTTTACCAATAATATCACCTTCATGATGATCAATTGGACAAAAACTAAGTATCCTTTTATGTAATATCCAATCAGAATCTATGAAATGGGCGGTTAGTACCATGTAATTTATATTTTGTCCTGATGTCCAACAATCTGTAGTGAGAGAAACTCTATACTTCTTGTTCATAAACATGTCTTTCAAATGCTTTTTCTTATTAACATATAACTTAAGCACGTCTCTAACCATAGTAAACTGAGACGGAACAACAAATTTAGGTTGACTTGTACATTTTAATCTATCGACAAATTTCTTAAATCATTTGCCCTCCATAAACTTTAAGGGTAATTCGTCAACAATTACCATTTCAACCAACGCTTCTTGACAACTCTCTAAACTATATGACTCACATACAAATCGTGAAGTATTATCTTCGATATTGTCTTTGTCTTTAGTTTTGAAAACTAATGTCATTTGGGTTGGATCTCTCTTTTTCTGGTGAGGGTATTTTTTACAATTTTCCAAATGATTCTTCATAGTCCCAATACCATTACGTTTAGAATGACATGCATAGATAACTCCATAGTACTTACATTGAGCATGAGGGTCTTTAGAATCACCTTTTAACCTCTCAAAATGATCCAAAACCATGGATTTTTTTCACAACCTTCCTTCTTTTTGTGAATTTGGAACATTTGATGTCTCATTTGCATAATCAACATCAACCATATTTGTATTGGCATCCGTTTCTGCATCTCGTTCATTTTTTGAAGTATCAGTTGCAGTTCCATCAAACTCCATATCCATTGAATCCATGTAGCTGAACCACACCATGTCAGACGTCAGTATCACACTATTCACAAAAACTCAAAGTATTTCAGCCTTACAAAAACTCAAGTCTTAAAGTATTTACAAAAACTCAGATACCCTTATGCATGAAACATGAGGAAATAAGGAATCCGTCCAGAACACACAATACCTCTATATAAATAGTCTAAGCTCGAATAACTAGCTTAAACTTAAAGAGCAACTAGTGAATGCAGCTTAGAGCACAAAAATTGCAAACCAAGGATAAAACAACACGAAAAGAATATAGCCCCAAAGGAGTTGATAGAAAATCCCCATTAAATTGGGAGCAAAAAACTACGGATGCAAACCAGAGAAACAAACAAAAACTTGATGGACTTTGAAAAACTCCTCCATGGACCAAAAGAGCAAATGGGGAAAAAAAACTATAAATCAGATAAGCTGAAGGAAGAAAGGGGAGAGGGATGCAAGTAACAAAGTAGAAGGGGAGTATGCTGGAGGGACATGACATGGACGGCTGGAAGAGTACGTCAGAGGGACACGGACGAACGACTGGAAGAGATGGACGGACGAACCTACAAGATCGATAAGAGTGAAGACCTGCAATGATCAATAAGCATACCCTGAAAGGACACGATTGTTTTTCTCTAGATTTCACTTTCTTAATTCCTATATCATGAAATGCTCAAATTATTATTATTAATTCTTGACTATGATAATATAAATATTATGTTAGTTGAGTTATGTCCATATTGACAAAAAAATTAAATTGTTGTTATTTTAAATAGAAAAAAAACAATTTATATTTTTAAACTTTGACATTGAATTAAATAAAAAAACCAAGTATCAATACCCTAAACTCTATCAAGAATTTCATTTTAAAGCCATCAATGCATGGTTCCCAAATGTGTACACAACCTTGAATTATAAAAAATAATACTATCAAGCTTTCATTTCTTAAAACTAGCACTTTTTTTAAAACTCGTTAAAATAGTTTTTCTTTGTCCATCTCGGACGAGATCGACCACTGAGATTTAGTTAAAAAATTATTTTTTTATAACTCATCGATGGTTTTGGGTCTTCTCGGACAATATTAACACAGAGATTTTTTTTTTTTTTTTAATACATGGTTTCCAAATGTGTACATAACCTTTTAAAAGGAAAATTGTCTGAAATAACACTAACAAGCTTTCACTTTTCAAATTTGTACGTTTTTTTGAAAACTCATTAAATCAGTTTTTCTTTGTCTATATCAGGTGAGATCGACTACTGAGATTTAGTTAAAAATAATAATTTTTTTTCTAATTTATTGATTGTTTTGGGCTTTTGGGCAATATTGACACTGGGATTCTTTTAATTTTTTCAAATGTTATATAATCTTTTAACTTTTATACCAAATTTTATATGTTTTCAAAATTTTTCCAAATTTAGTAATTTCTACTAAATCTCATATCAAAATTTTACATGATTTTTTAAATATGTACCTTCATTTTTGTTTCCACGATTATATGAATTTCCAAATTTCCAAATAAATTTGCCAATTATAATTTTTCAGATGGATCTCAAGTGTATTATGATTTTTAAATTTCAAAAAGATCAAATTTTGCAAATAAAAAATTAAGATTTGGGAAATATAAAGAATCTCGATGTTAATTCGCATGAGATTTCACTGGAAAACCTTAAATAAGTAGACTCAGTGGTAATTTTGCCCTTGCCCAAGATACACTAAGATTTTTATATCTCCCAAATTTTACTTAATTTTTTTTGGCAAAATTTAATGTTTGGCAAAGATTTGGAAAATTAGATAAAATTTGATATAAAATTTGAAAATATTAAATAATATTTAGAAAAATTGATGGAATCTCAATGTTAACTATCCGATATTTCATCGAGAAAGTCCAAAACAATGGATGAGTTAAGAAAAAGTTAATTTTTTTATGTAAATCTCGGTGGTCGATCTTGGACAAGATGGATCAAGAAAAATTATTTTAATGAATTTTCAAAAAATATGATAGTTTTGAAAGATAAAAACTCGAGGAAGCTATTTCTAACAAATTATTATTTTTAAATGCATAAATTAACATGAAACAGGGAGATAGGTTTGAAATCAAATGAAGAGTAATCATTCTTTTATAAATTAATTTGAGTAAATTTTCATCTTCTCTTGTACTCATATAATTCCTTACTTGTTTATAAAAGAATTACCTAATAATTTTTATTCTTACCACAGTGGAATTCCATCAGATAATTTGTATGGATAAAAATTGATAATCATCACAAATAATTAGTACATGTTATGAATTGATTTACTCAGAAAGATAAAAGTCCGTTTGGTCTATCAATTTCTTAATTTACACATCTACCGAATAATTCAATAATTCAATATTTTTCTATTTTTTACATTTATCAAATAACTTTTCCTTCACCTCTTTATTTACTTTCTACATTTATAAAAAAAACTTCATCGGACAACTTTACCTTCCAACTACGAACTTACTAACTCTAACATATTAATTTCAAATTTATTAACTCCATTCAATGGGTCAAACGACCCCTAACAATTTAAAGATATAAATTACTTCGGTTTAAAAACACATTAAACCCTTAGACTTTATATAAATAACATAAAAACATAATCCAATTTATCAATCAGAAATTATTATCCCCATAAAAGATCGAGAGACCAAAACTAATTTTCAAACCACATTCATTTTTTTCCCCGCTATTAAAGACCCAAAAGATCCTCCACTTAGAAGGACCAAGAAAACATTTTAAAAAAAAGAAGGGGACAAATCTGCTATCCGAACCGGGTCTAACCCCACCTGAATGTCTGAATTCAATTATAACCCGACCCGTCCGGCCCATACAGAACCATACATAAATAAATAAATAAATATATAAATAATTCATTTTTCATATTTAAAAAAAATCCAAAAAAAGGAAAAAATTTCACTTCCCGCCCAACTTCGAAATCTTCCCCCTTCTTTTTCCCATTTTCCCTTTTCCCCGACACTATAAAAACGCCTTCTCCCTTTCTTATTTCCCTCTCCTCCAATTTTTCCGCTCTTTCTCCTTTTTCCCGCCGTTCCTTCACAATGCCTTCCAAGCGCCGCTCCAAATCCGCCACTCCCATTTCTCCTAAGCCAGGTCCTGATGTTTCTTCCCCCAACAAGAAGCTCAAAACCGAGCTCAAGGGTGATGAAACTCCCATTTCCAATCCCCCTCCTAAAGTAAGTGCGGCTAAGACCAGGAAAGTGAAGGCGGAGTTGGTGGGCGACGAGGAGGATACTACGGCTAGGTTTTTGGAGCCTCATTTTCCGGATAGTGAAGCGAGAGAACGGTGGCCTCTGCGGTATAGGGGAAAGGTAATTGGAATTGTTGTTGTCGTTGGTTGTTTTTTGGGTAAAAAAATGGGATCTTATTGCACGGGGTTTTGGTAATTTTGATGTTTTTGTGAGTAGAAAGGGCTTTATTTAAGTATTTGAAGTGTCGTGTTGTTGCATGTTGGTGGGTTTTCAAGATTATGTTGGTGGTTGGTTTTGTTGGAGGGGTTTAGCTGCAAGAATTTAGGGGTTTTGTGCTGGTGTCACTTGAGAGGGAAATGAATCCATTTCGGCATTCTTGTTTCTTGGGTGGGGTTGAAATGAGGTGATTATTTGTCTTTGGGGATATTGTACGAGCTTCTAGTGGGTATTTTGCGGTCACGATTGAGTACAATGCTTTGTTTTGTTTTTTTTTTTTTGTTTTTTTTTGCAGACGGTTTTGGGTTTAATTTTCAAGTTTTTGTAGTGTGATTTTGTAGTCTGCGTCTATGATTTACTAGACTCTTTGTTGTCGGAAGTCTCGTGATACACTCACTTTTTCTCGTTCCAAATAATTTTGTTGATGAGATGAAATTAAGAAAGAAGGGGAGAGTAAAGCTTCAAATGGAAGGAGGTTAAACAAACTTCTTCTATGATTTAAAGAGGTCTTATACTATAATTGTGATGGAGGAATTATCTTAACACCCAGTGAGGGAAACAATGAGAGAGCCAAGAAAACTATTAAAGGGGTTTCTCTTTGTTGGTGAAGGGCTATTATTTTTTTCTAGCCAAAGGTATGAAAAGGCTGATCTAGTGAAGTGGGTCCACAGAGTCATCTTTTTGTGCTTGATCTTGTTGATGTTGTTAGTGAATGATGGCCAATTTTTTTAGATATTAGGGGGAGGCATCTACGAAGTGCATAGAAATCTAGAAATCTGCAGCATAATAGTGATTGAGGAAGATATGGTCAGGCTTTCAGGCTCGTAGATGACACCAATTAGGAGTGATGGACAAAAAGGAAGCGTTTTATATAATTTAAGTATTCAGCATTGAATGATTGAGTTATCATAGAGAGCTTGATTTTATTTTTTTCATGTAACCTCCATCTGGAGGGTTTTGTTACATCTTTTCAATTAGGAGGAGATTTTTTCTCTTAAAACTTAGCATCTTTTCAATCAGGAGCATATTTTTCTCTTAAAACTTGGAAGTTCTGTCTTGTTCTAAAATTAGATCTTGTTCTCATAAAATATTAAAAGTTTAGTTTCAAATTTTTGAATTTTATTTAATGGGTTCTTGAACTTTAGAAGTGTCTAATAGGTAAAGTTTTCAATTTTTGATCTCCAACTTAATTGACATCTTTCATTTTCTCTTAATGTGCCATTGATCTCCAAACTTCCCATGCAGTTGCTGTTTAGGCTCTTTCTCATATTGATCTTAAGTTGACTTTTTCACTCTATATTATTATCAACTATGCTTGTTTATGCACGGCAGATTAAGATCTGGTTCTAGATTTGCTCATATCTACTCATTTTCTTCTTTATCTGTTTGTTCAGAAGGAGAAACTTGTTGGGGAGAAAAATTCAAGGTAACGTCTCTAATTTATGAACTATCCAACTCTTGCTGATAAGCTATATGCTTGTAGAATATGTAAAGACATGCAAATTCTTTTACATTGGTTCTTATCATTTTTATTTTTGTTTTCAATTAAAAATTAGCCTCGTAAAAAGAAATGAAAGAATTCACAAGATAATTCAAAGAAGAAGATGGCAAGGTAGAAACAAGCAATAAAACAAGCCTGAAAGACAATTCATAAGAATGAAAAAGGCCTACAACTCATAAGAATGAGAGACGAAGGATAATTACTACACTTTTTTGTGATTGAGACCTAAAGAAGGCAATAAACCTAGCCAAGGTCTAAACTTATTTCCAAGAGCTCGGCACATCTCTAACAATCCTATTATTTCTTTCTTCTAAGTCAAATATCTTATAATTGCTCTCCTATCTCAAGAAGGGATGAAGTAACCCTTTTTTCATCATTGACTGATGTAGCTTGTTTACAAGTCATTTGCTTTATGACCTTTAATTATAGTTTGATGAAAGCAGAATAATCTGGCAAGAAATGTTAGGAGGATGACAGTGCAGATTTTTCTTAGAGAGTGGTTTTCTTAAATTCAACGTGTTCTCTAGATTAACAGTTTTCTCTTTTCCTTTTTGGTGCCCTTTTTCTTTTCTTTTCTTTTTTTTTTTGGTTTCTGATGTCTTATAGGGATGACTCGGGGGAGGTAGTCCAGGCCCTACATCATTACTCACAGGCTGTAGTTGACAACATCACATACAATCTCTTTGATGATGCCCATGTGAAGGTGTGATTTACATAGTCAAGTTTAGAAGAAAATTTTTAAATTTTTGTAGAATAGTATATCCCTTTTTAAATTCTTTGCATAGATTCTTATTATAATTGTACATGGAATGTTTTGATTAGGCTGAAGATGGTGAGGATGATTATATATGCAAAATTGTTGAAATGTTTAAGGCTGTTGACGGGCAACTCTACTTCACAGCACAATGGTACTATAGAGCTAAAGATACTGTAAGATAGAATTTATGCAGTTTCATTATGTTTTACTCAAAACTGTGTTTAGCTTGATAATTAACTGATATTAGATTTTGTTTGTTACATTTTAGGTTGTGAAAGACCATGCTCATCTCATCAATGACAAGCGTGTATTCTTTTCAGAAGTTCGGGATGATAATCCATTGGATTGTCTTGTTAAGAAGCTAAATATAGCTAGAATACCTCTAACTGTATGATTTTGTTATTTGTACATAGTCAATGTTTGAGGATTTTCTTACTAGAGATGCTAATTTTGTTTTTGTTTTTTGTTTTGTTTTTGTTTTTGTTTTTCAGATGGCTATGGATAAGAAAAAAAACCGTCTTCCTGCTTGTGACTTTCATTGTGACATGTTATACTTGCTACCGTATTCCTCATTTGTTAAACTACCAGCAAGTAATTTTGTAAAAGAATTAATTTTTAGGAACACGTTCTTCAATTGCAACTCAAATCTCAAGAATTTATAGTTCTTACATGTATATATTAACATATAGGTGAGAAAAAGGTTGGCAGTGACACATCATCAACAATTTCCTCTGAGGTTGATACCAACGGAGCATGTGAAGTGAACTCAGAAATTGGGGATGTTACTCAAGCACAGCAGTGTCGTAAGCCTGACGTTGCACTTCTAGATTTGTATTCAGGATGTGGTGCCATGTCAACTGGATTATGTTTAGGCGGGAATTTGTCTGGGGTGAACCTAGTCACAGTATGTTGCTAATACTTAAACAACTGAACAAAAGAAATTTATTTCAAAGATTTTTTATTTTCTATCCATTTGGCCTTTTTTTTTGGGAACATATGGTTACATGTTTTGTTTTTTTAATAGAAATGGGCCGTTGATTTAAATCAATATGCTTGTGAAAGTCTGAAGTTCAATCATCCAGAGACTCAGGTACACTTTATGATTGAGTTCAACTTGATGTTCTGCCATAATAGGGCATCCTGCTTTCTAAGCTTCTTCTATATTGTATCATTGTATTCCTCTTCTCTAAGTTGTAACTAGTTCTTTTGTATCATTGTATTTTGAGCATTAGACTTTTCATTTCATTAATGAAAAGTTTCATTTCTGTTTAAAAAAAATATTGCAGGTTAGAAATGAAATGGCAGAAGATTTTTTATCGTTGCTAAAAGAGTGGGAAGTGCTTTGCAAATATTTTTCTTTGATAAAAAGCAAAGAGCCACAACAAAAGTACATTGATCTTTTTGCTAATGAAGATGAAGATGAAGATGAAGGGGAAAATGAAGAGGAAAATGAAAAAACGGAAGATGATGGAGAGGTGTTTGAAGTAGAAAAGATACTTGCAATATGTTATGGTGATCCCAACGAAACTAAGAAACGTGGATTGTTTCTTAAGGTATTTGAGCTTGAATCATAATTATCAATTTGCCAAATCAGTTTGATGTAGATATGATTGTGAATTAATATTTGATCATTTTCATCTTTTCTATTTTTGATCATAATAGAGTTCTAGAATAGTGATGTTCTTAGCTATATTCTTTAACTTATGGAAGCTTCTAAAAGATATGAGGAGATATAGGTAAACTTTAAAGTAATATTTATATGGAGTGTGAAATTATGTGTTAAGAATGATATTGTGAAATTATGTGTTAAGAATGATATTGTGAAATTATGTGTTAAGAATGATATTGTGAAATTATGTGTTAAGAATGATATTGTGAAATTATGTGTTAAGAATGATATTTATTTTAACTAAAGCATGTGGGAATGTAGAGCAAATGAGGATCTTGGATCATTTGGCCAATTTGATCAATATACAGCCTCAAGAGCATTATCATAAGAAATAAATTTTGCTCTAGCCTAAAGAAGATGCTATTGGAAAACGGATGAAGGAAATTTTTTGAAACAATCAAAGTGGGACAACAAGTTTTGCACATAGTGCATCCTACTAGGAAAAGCAATGATAAACGTTTTCAAGCTGCATTTAGATGATTGACTTTGGTGAGAGCGGTGTTAGGTGCGTAACCATTACACGAGTGATATCCTATGCAAGCATCTTCAATAGGGTGTTTGCTATTTGTGTATTTTAGACGTGTTTATGGCAACATAGGCACTTTTCTTCAGTTACAAAAAATAGGAAGAGTTGAAAGAAGAAATGGAAGAAGAATGGAAGAGAAGCATAAAACAGAAAGATGGAAGGGAAGGTGGAAAGATAGCAATAGCATGCTCTTGGATTTTCTAGAAGCACTAAGTAAGTTCTAGCTGTGTGGCATGGTTTCATACTGCCAAGTGGTAGCTGATATGGGTTAAATACATAAATCAGGCCACCTTTTCACCCTTTTATTTGTTTATCATTACTTTTTTTAAAAAATAAAATTTTCCCTAAAGTTATTCTAATTATTTTTATTTAAATGTAGGTTTGTTGGAAGGGTTATGGCTCTGATGAAGACACATGGGAGCCAATTGACGGGTTGAGGTACATATTCTAGGGTAGTTGTCTTGCCTGATATAGTTGTATGATCTATGTGTGTACGATCAAGCATATGACCGAGTTAAATGTTACATTCTATTAAACAGCAACTGCAAGGAAAAGTTGAAAGAATTTGTGACAAGTGGTTACAAATCAAAGAGCTTACCTTTGCCGGTAAGTAAAGTATTGTTCTGATTTTTTATCACTTGTCCTTTTTTCGTTTTTCAGTATTATTCTAATTAGAACTTTTGGGTTGATAGGGTGATGTTGATGTTATATGTGGAGGGCCTCCCTGCCAGGGCATTAGTGGCTTCAATCGCTTTAGGAACACAGAAAATCCACTGGAAGATGAGAAAAACAAACAGCTTGTTGTCTATATGGACTTAGTGGAGTATCTTAGGCCTAAATACGTTTTGATGGAGAATGTAGTTGATATAGTAAAGTTTGCCAATGGATTTTTGGGACGGTATGCTCTTGGTCGTTTAATATCAATGAATTATCAAGTTCGCATGGGAATGATGGCAGCAGGTGCATATGGTCTTCCACAATTTCGTATGCGAATGTTTATGTGGGGTGCCCAACCAACAGAGGTCGATTCATTAAGTACTTTGATTTTGGTATTGGGGACCTTGTGTAACTTGTAATAACATTCATTTTCCATTTTTTCAGAAGCTTCCACAGTATCCTCTTCCAACTCACGATGTTGTAGTGAGGGGTGTAATTCCTACAGAATTTGAGGTATGGAATTCTTATTGAAGCATTGTGGTTAGTTTTTGTGGTGAGTTTGTTATTTTATCTGACTGGAATATGATAATAATGCAGATGAATGTTGTTGCTTATGATGAACTTAATGGCGTTCAGTTGGAAAAGAAGCTTCTTTTGGAAGATGCAATTTCTGATCTTCCTGCTGTATGTTACACATGTCTTAACAGATTGGTTTTCAGTATTAATTTTGTCCTTATATTCTTTTTTGTTTGCTTTATATATGCAGGTTGGAAATGATGAACGGCGAGATGAAATGCCTTATGGTGAAGCTCCCAAGACTGAGTTTCAGCATTTAATTAGATCACCTAGGGAAGGTTAGCTACTTTATTTCTTCCCCAAGTATCTATTGATATGTGTCTGTCTTTCTTTGGGAGCGATGTTGAAGGTAGTCTTTAATGAGTTATTCTACTTTTGTAGGGTTTTCTTCTAATTTATTTGATTATGTTTCTGCCCGTTATAATATCTTTGGCGGACTGTTATTTACAGAAAGCTTTGATTCTTCTACAACGTCTAAGCCAGCCATGCATGAACTATATGATCATCGGCCACTTGCACTAAATACAGATGACTACCAACGTGTTTGTCAGATTCCAAAGAGAAAGGTTTTCTAGAATGTTACGTGTTGGAGTGCTTTTTTAATTTTTAAAATTCATTCAACTAACCTTTACGTTTTCCATAGGGAGCAAACTTTAGAGATTTACCTGGTGTTCGTGTTCGCCCTGATAATAAAGTTGAATGGGATCCTGATATTAAGAGAGTGTATTTGGAATCTGGAAAGCCTTTGGTAAGATGCTTGTCTCTCACATGTGTTTTAACATTAATATTGAGCAAAATATAAAAGTTATAGTGCGTAGAAATAAATGTAAAAACAATAAGGTTCCATTCATCAATTTAAACATATTTACAAGTTTCTATAGTGGGGATATATTGTCATTTTTTCTGAAATATCCATTGACTTCCAATTATTTGTAGAGAGATTTATAAATTTGAGACATGACCATTGCAAATTTCTTCCTTGCATGGATCTATATTTAATCATCTATATCCATTTCAGTATGAACTTCGGCTAAAAAGTTCTTAGGGACATATTTGGTTTCTTTCCATTCCTTGTCCTATTGTATCTTACGCCATTGCAATTTCAGGTTCCTGATTATGCCATGAGTTTTGTAAATGGATCATCGTCGAAGTAAGCAATGACGTGTGATTTGTTATCTCATTCATTTTATTGTCCTTACCTTATATTTTCCATTTTCATGAAATGATAAAGGCCATTTGCTCGCTTATGGTGGGATGAGACAGTGCCTACAGTTGTTACTCGGGCAGAGCCTCACAACCAGGTTCTAACTCTACTCGTGTGCTCCTCTATTTCTTTTGCTTAGGAGAAGAGAAATTACTTAATTTTCTAGTTTTAACCAGCCTAAAGCATTCAACCCAACTCATTTCCTTGATGTCCACTAATATTTACAGGCAATTGTGCATCCAGAGCAAGATAGAGTATTGACGATTCGAGAAAATGCAAGACTTCAAGGCTTTCCAGATTATTACAAGCTCTTTGGGCCTGTAAAAGAAAGGTATGCTTTAGAAACTTTGCATTGAAGAACTGACTGAATTTCACCATTTGAAACATTATATGTATTACTTTACCAATTCAATTGAAGTAATTATTCCTTGAGAAATTTGTTTGAACTGTCTTGGTTGCAATAACTTGCTTTGTGTCTTTGGTTAGTCTGTTGTTTTGGAGTTTTTGGTTAGTATGCCCTTTTGGCAAGCTTGTTGGTTTTCTTTCCCCCTTCCAGTGGTTACTTGTTTTGGCCAGTTTTATTGTTAGTTTTCTTTTCCCCATTTCATTCATATCTTTTCATTTATCAATAAGTTGTTTCTTGTTTTAAAATAAGCTTGTTTCGTGTCCCTTAGAAAACAATTTTTTTTCTACTGATCTCAGTCCTTGAGCATATTCATTCTACGTTGTTCTAGCCAGTGAATCCCCAAAATAAATATACTATGTTCTTTTGAAGATTAGTAGTGATCAAAGTACCTATTCCAAGACATCAACGATATAAAAAATGACCATGTAACAGGTACATACAAGTAGGAAATGCAGTTGCGGTACCGGTTGCTCGAGCGTTAGGATATTCCTTAGGCATGGCGTTTCAAGGTTTAGCTGGAGACGCGCCTGTATTTAGTCTACCCAAAAAATTTCCTAACATTATCAAACAACATTCTTCTGCATCCTCAGAAGAAGTCGCTTGAAGTGGTAATTCTTTTGACAGATCATTATATTAAATTATGTTGTATGCTGATTTAACTTGTTGGATTATTCACTTTATCTCATTATTGTATCGTGGAAATGTACAATTAAGAGATAACCTTGATATTTATATCATAACCAATTTCATGGCTATGTGACATTTACTACCACTAATCTATCATATTCAGTCCCTATTCTATATCTTGCATTATATCTGAAATGAATTGTTTGGGCTATTCAATAATTATAATCTCTACTTATTTTATTAAGTTTTTGAGATCGTTGTAAATTTTTTCTATTGCACTTGTTGGAATCATGATACTAACCATGAGTTCCCAAAATGGACAATTATAGTAAAGTCCATGTTAGTTATAAATCGGATTTTTTTTTAATTTATTATTATTATTTAGTTTCACGCTTCAGTTTTGACTATACCCTAATTTCTCAATATTGTTCTTGTGTTCTTGGAAGTTCTCGACATTTTATCAAAATAGGTTCTCTTAAGAAGCTATAGAAATTAGCAAAGTTTTTATATAAATATTTTAACTTTGAAGAAAAATATGGTTTTGATAAGATATTTGGGTATATATATTTAGTTAAAAGGTCAAAAGGTTTAAATTCTATTTTGGTAATTGGATTTTAAACATTGTTTTATTTTGGTCTCTAAATTTTTTAAAACAATTATTTTAGTCTTTGAATTTAAAAGTATTTATTTTGGTTCTTACTACCAAGATTTTGTTAATTCTTTGAAGAAATTGTGTTTAGCATGTGTTGAGCAAAATAAATGTGAAATAAAATGTCAACAAATGTGCCAAAATGATGAATAGCTAAAATCTTGATTGTAAAATAACTTTTGAGTTTGATAGAAAATTGTTTTATCATTTAATTTAAAATTGCAATCCTACATTTCTTAGCGTGGGTAATATTTTATGGCTGTTAGTAATCTAAAAATATAAGTAATTTCATATTTTGTTTAAAAGTTAATAAAATTTTAATAATAAGAACCAAAGTAAGTAATTTTAAAAGTTTAGAGATTAAAATAGATATATATATTTTTTAAAGTTTAGAGATTAAAATAGAATAAGTTTCAAAATTCAGAGATCAAAATAGGATTTAAACCCAAGTTTGAATCACCAAAAAATGGTTTTGATAGAGAATTGTGCATGATGTTCTATTGGGATGAAGTTTTGCCTTTTTCTTTACTAATATCTTAAGAAAACCCACTATTTAGGCATTGGGAATGTATGAAGTAGGTTGAGATTTCTTTTGATAACAAGCACCTATTTATTTTTTACTTTTATTTTTAATTTTTTTTTTTTAATTCTTCATGCTTGTCCGCTTAACAAATAACAATATTGAGAGAGTATTTTTTTCTCTTGATGCATAAAGAGTATTGTAATAAGAGATGTCCAGGAGAGGGTTTTTCATTCTCCAACTTCGCAAAACTTTAGAAGATTAGGTTTTCTTTAAGAATTTTTGCTCCTTTTTTCGTTTTAAAAAAGTTAAAGTAACTTAAATAGTAAATTATTGAAAAGTTTGTATTAAATAGTCAATTTTTTTTTACTAATCTTCCTATGGGATTACTTCTCCATGAATAATTTGAATTTAAAAATAAATTATTTAAATTTCTTAGTAAAAGCAAATATTGGCTATCAACTTATTCCTATATGTAATCTAAATTTAACTGTTCAATTTAAGCATATTTATTATCTTGGTCGACGAGATTTAAATATTATTTTGGTTCATTTACTTTATAAATAGTTTATTTTGATCTTTATATTTTAAAATGTCTTTTTTTAGTTCATATATTTTGAAAAAAAATGCTTAATTTAGTTTGGGAGTTTCTTCTTTGTGGCTTTCAAAGCTTAAGTAAATGGGTGAGGTAAATTTAATATTATATCATCTAACACTCTATTGATATTATCTTAAATCATCGATTGATTTAGAAGTTTAAGCTAATGAGTAAAGAAAATTTTAATATTATACCATTTATTAGTTATAGATAAACATGTTGATTTTAAACACTTAATTCAAGTACAAAAAATGACGACCAATCTTCATCATATGGTGCATACCCACCGATGCAATGGCAAGCCAAGCTAAACCCACTTTTGGAAAAAAACCATCTTTTTTTTTTCCAACAATGTCAACCCTTTGTTAAATTATGACTTTCGAATGGAGTATTAGAGTGGAAAAAATTATTAAATTCATTAAATAATAAATTACTGGTTCTAAGCCATATCTAACGATGAATCAACAAGGAGATTATCTTGTCAAAAGGATTAATATTTGAGCTATTTGAACACTTCTATTTTATTCGTAGAAACGAAAGAAATAGATCTACTTTCCTATCTGAGGAACAAATTATCTTGAAGAAGAAGAGGAGTGTTGATATCATGAGCCGATTTTTTTTTTTTTTTTTTTTGAATAAGTATTGTTGATAGTATGAACATTATGCCAGTTGAGCTACGCTTTTATTGACCATGAGCCGATTATTTGCTAATTAACTTTTCAAGTCATTAATCATGCCTTTACTAACCATTATAAATTGTTGGATTTATTTCATTTGTGACCCAAACATGTGTAAAGGTATAACACTTACGTATAAACAGAAGCTTAGGTCACTACAATTGTAGAATGAAGGATCGAACCTGCTACCTTTAAAATAGAAGGTCATGCCAACTATAGTCGAGCTCTCTTCTTAACTTTAACGTTTTCTTTCTTTCTTTCTTCTTTTTCTTCTTTTTTTTTTTTTTTATATTCGTTTCTTAAAACATATTTTGGATACTGAGGAGCAGACGATGAAAAATATGAAAAAAAAATTTGTACGCTAATTTTGTTTTTATTCCAAATTGAAAATTGAAATGTAGGATTAAACTAAAGAGAAAGTGTTAGATAAATATACTTTTTCATAGAGAGACAACTGATAAAGACTATCATTATATATTTTTTAAATTGACATTGGTATAATAATATTAATAATAATATGTGAAAGATACATGTGAATAGTATTGATGCCAAAATAAGAACGAGAGAAAGGGTATGCTTTCATGTAACTGCAACGATAAATTTATTTAATTGAGGGAAGAACATAACTAGCAAAATAGGAAGATCCGTACACAAATGTGGTGTTTGCCACACATGCTTCAATGGTTTAAGTTAGAGAGTCCTAGATACCCCTCTCTCCTAGGCCAATGGGCGGAGCCACGTAGGGTCCAAGGAACGTGCCCTCCCTCAATTTATCTATCTTTTGTATTTTTAATATAAATTATAAAGTAATATATATTAATATATATATAAAAGTTTAAGATAAGTAACAAAAATGTAGTTGGCTTGTTGGCATGTGGTGTTGTTTAGATGGTAGCAAATAGAAGTTTGATTTTTACTACTTGTACCATTTTATTTTAGATTTTTGTACGATTTTTTACCCAAAATTTTCATCTCTAATGGGCTTTTAAAGCCCAAGTTATGTAAAGAATAATAAAGAAAAGTAGGTCAAACAATGTGATATTTAGAATATAATAATGTTCTCTTCTTTTAATAAATAATCAAACAATATTTTTTATCAGCAACAAGACTGGACAATTTATAGACTTTTTTTCCTTCTTTTTTAAATTCATTTTTCAATTTTAAGAACATTCGATTAAAAAAGGTATCATTCATTTTTTGCACATAATTTTTATATTCACATTACACTTTACATATTTTTGTTTATTTTCATGTTATTTTTACATTCACATTTACTCATATAATTTTTTAAATTAATTTCAAAGTTCAAGCAAGAGAATTATTTACTGACACTCGTTTAGATATACAAACTTGACAAGTAAGTTTTAAAATCTTCTTAGACTTTAAATTTTTATACCTTTAAATATATATAATAGAATGTAACATTCTTACTATTAGTACTTTTGTAGAATTAATTCAAAATTAATATGAAGAGATATTATAAAAGAAAAACAACAATAGTTTATTTTAAACCGAGTTATGTTTATGTTTGTTGGCTACTCCACATTCATAAAAAATAGAATAAAATAAATGTGATTTTCATTCTCATGAATTACATTTTCAATTTCTTAATTTTCCATTTTAATTCCCTTTGAAGTAAGCAGATAGAAATGTGAGAAGAGTAAACCATTTTTATGAAGTCTCTTGTGGTTCTTAACTTCAAAGCTATTTCTCTCTCTAAGGTTGTAAGCTAAGGCTAAGTGAGTTTGGTCCATTTTAGGGACTGTTTAGACAGAGTTGGTGCAATTATTTGCTCTCATATATATCATGTTTGTTTGAGGGTAAATTATACATGATACCCCTCAAATTTAGAGTAATTTTCAATAATGCCCTTAGACTTTGAAAAATTTTGCTTTTTACCCCTAAACATTGAATCCTAAAAATATCAATCAACCTTGGAATTAATCTAAAAATATATATGTTTCTCAAAACAAAAGGCATAAATTGATGTGCTAGCGATAACTTATATCATTAAAATCAATTATACCAACTGTCACATAAATTTACGTAAATAATATTGTAAATGATATCACATATGTTTTTTAATTTTTACACATTAATTCTCATGTCAATTCTCATATTATTTTAACAAAAAAAATTCTTCAAAGATACTTTTTAAAATTAAAAACATAATTAAAACCTACTCTAAAGTTCAAGGTATTTTGTGTAATTTAGGAGGTATTTGACCCACCGACTTCATAAGTCGATACTAAATGACTTAACTCCACTAACTTTAATAAGCGTCGAGTGTTGAATTTGACACATTTAACAGAAAACTCAATCTTCACAATTCTATACCCCAAATATAGACTTTCTAATTCTAATATATTCACTTCATATTTCATAATTCAACTCACGCCTCAAACAAAAACAATATTCACTTCATATTTCATAATTCAACTCACACCTCAAACAAAAACAATGATTGAGTGTAATTTGGCCTTTATAATGGATAATTGCACCCAATTTTTTTCCCTAAACAATGCTTTGTGTGTGTGGGAATCTATATTGAGAGCAACAATGGAATAATCAATTATTTATTGGCAATGATGCTCACCTAATTCAATGCTTTCCTTTTCTTGCGGACTAAAAAGATCAATTTAAAAAAATTGTCACATGACACATTGTTATTGAGTACTGTTTGGGGGTATATTCTAAGTTTTTTTTGTTCTAGTAAAGCCCACACTATAAAGCCAAAAACTAGCAAACCAATTTTGTATTTCTTCACACTTCACCTCTTTTTAAGCACACAAATCATTTCCCACTCCTAAAAGAAACACCAAAACAAGAGAATCCTTTTAGTTTTTTCCCCTCTCTCTCCCTTTTCTTATGGCTACTTGCAGCAGTTCAAGAAACTCTTCAAGCTTGAGCTTCTCAGACCAATGGCTTCTCGCAACCATTGCTCTTATAATCTTTGGATTCTTGGCTTATGCCGTTTACGATGCTGCCGTTGCCTCGGCGTCGGAGGTGTTCCAAAGGCTTGTCGTCATTTCACCACTGCTTTTGGTCGTCGCCGTTCACTGGCTATCGCTCAGTCAGAGCGGAGGATACAATAACAGTAACCACAACCACAACCATTCAGCTGTGGGATTCCCATGGGGAGTTGGATTTCTTCTGCTTTTGCTTCTGTTTCCTTGGAGTGTTGTCATTTTGTTGCTTATACTTTATTTCTTCTTTCTCACTAATTGAATTTTCTCACCTTTCATTGGTAAGTTCCTAAGTAAATCAATTTTTTTCTTTTTTTCAAATATTAGTTTGGTCTTTATTTAATTTAAGTTCTTGTACTTTTATAAAATATAATATGTGAATCATGTTTTCAGAATTTACCGTGCAAATGCTAATAAATATGAAAAGACTTTTTAAAAAATCAGCTAATAAAACAAGCAATACATAGTAAAGATAAAATTTAAGATTTTGAACATAATAAACTAAATTTAGACATTTGAAATTTCAGGACTAAAATAGTATTTTATTTTTGTAAATTTTTAATGGAAGAACTTTATATTTAAGAAAAAATTACTGAAATCTATGTATATCGTTTGTGAATTTTTATGTACAATATTGAAATATTTAGGAAATTTTTTAGTTGACCTAATACTTAGGTATCTAGATATCGTTTGTGAAATTTTAAGAATTTATAAAAATTCATAGATAAACTAAACTATTAATTATCATTATATTTATTTTCGATGTGATTTTATATTATGAAATCGTTGCAAAAAATTCATTATCTATTTTACTAATTTTTTATTCAAATATATATGTAGTAAGACAAATTCTTTTGATTTTTTTTTTAATGGATGAACTTTATCTTAAAAAAAAAAACTCAAATTCATCTCTTTCAATTTTGAACGTTTATGTACAACATTGAAACATCTAGAACAACTTTTAGTGCTAGTAGTAGTTAGATAAACAATAATGTTTTGTTAGTGATAGATCTAAATTTTTTGGAAGACTTTACTTAAAATTTAGTGAAAATAATTTACAAATAATTCTAAGAATTTATAAGTAAACACAAGGGACTTGGAGGCACTCTAACCATTAGGACAAATAGAGATTTTGTTATATATGTTTACTTTATTATATATATATATATATATATATTTAAAGATAAAAAACACCCTTTGTTTTTTTAAAAAAATTTTGGTTGGTATTTGTAATTTCATTGAAGTAATTATTTAATCCATTTAATTTTTATGATTTGAAATCTATAACGATTTTATAGCTTGATTAGGCAATGATGGCTTAATTTTATGTAATTTATTTATTTTCTTAGTATTTTTTTTTATTTTCAACGATAGAAAAATAAGAAAAATTATTTACATAAAATAGAAAAATTTATTCAAAACTGATAGAAGTCTATGAGTGTCTTTAGTAATAGAAACGGATAGAAGTCTATCATTGATATTATGTGATAGACACTAATAGAAGTAAAGGAAATTACAGATACCAACTAATTTTTTTTTGTTATTTCTATAAATAGTTTGACATTCTTTCTATCTGTAAATTTTTTTCTAATTTAAAATGGTTAATAATTTTAATGTTAATGTCATGAATTTTTATTTATTTATATCAAGGTGTAATTTGGGGTTTTCATTATTTAAAGCAATAAATTGCTTATAGACCAAACTCAAGAAGAAAGCAACATGAATTCCTTTTTAAGACAAACCAAAGATGGTTAGTCAAAGATCAAAGCATTCTACGTTTTAAATATTAATTTATTAATTATTAAAAACAAATACTTTATTGTGGCAATTTTTAGGATAGAGATGGGATTATAATTTATGTCAAATTTAAAATTATAAAAATTAAATGATTACCTAATAAAGTTTATTAGTTGTTATATTATTATTATCAATCTCTAAGTTGAGGTGTATATTTTTTTTTTAAAAAATGTCAAATATTCGAATTGTCACTATCACATATGTTAAAAATTTCGACATCTATCTTATTCAATAGGTTAGAAGTGGAAAACTTTACTCATATGTGTTATTATACTAAAAGAAATAAGAATAAAACCATCATATTAATAAAATAATAGGATCCAACTGATAAAGTGTGATACTTTTATCAAACAAATTAATAGTAAAGTCTAAAGAGAGTGGTGTGCATAGGTTTGTGTACACATGTCACTCTTAATGCTTTATATATATTTCTTTTTCTTTTTGCAAAATTGGTTGCAACTCTTTGCACGTTCTAATCAACCTTTTCTTCATCCATGACATAAAAAAAAAAAAAAAAAATCTATAAAATATGTATTTTTTTTTTTAATATTAAAATCTACTGGTTCAACCACAGGTAAGGAGAGATTCGCATTTTTGATCTTTTAGTCAAAGATATATACTTAAATAAGTTAAATTAACTCAAGTTGACTTGTAAGAAAAATGTCTTTTATTGATAATTTTTTTTAAAAAGAAAAATCGATCCGAACATTATTTTTTTCACTAAATAATGTTTCCAGGTTTAAAGTTTAATTAAGTATTTTCTTCTTCTTCTTCTTCTTCCTGTTTCTTTTAGATGACAATATCAAAAAAATCAAGGTTTGACAATCCAGATTGGAGGATGAAGTTCCCATCATCAAACTAACAACTAGAAATAAATCATTTCAGAATATTAGAATTCCAAAAAAAAAAACAAAAACGAAACATTCAAGTTACCACACTTAGAAAAAATATATATGTAGACCTATTCCAATCTCTCTAAACGAAACGTAAAGAGATATAAGAGAAGTAAGAAGCCAAATACCAAATATTCACAATGAAATCCCAAACCTCTATAAAGACAACTCCAGTAGGCGATTAATAATATTAATCAACACCTAAAAAGGAAACTATATAAACAGACACCCTAGTCTGACCTGCAACGATTTCAGTATACAAAAGAGATAAATAATGATGATGAAATTCATACGCTTTAATCATCACACTTCTAAAGAAATTATATTTTATTAAAATTATAATGGTTAAGGGTTTAAGAAGATTCAATCAAACCATAAATCCAAATTATTAAAAATTAATGAGAAAAAAAATAGTAATCTAACCTATTTTACTATTTATATATGCCCAAGTTAACCATCTAAACCTTAATTGCATAAAAATTAGTTTTTTTAAAAAAAAAGGAAAAGAAAAGGAAAAAGAAGTCTCACACATATGAAAAGATTAATTATTACAATAATGCAAACCTAATATTAACTCAATAATATCTGTGGGATCCCACGTTGCTTTCGGCCATTTGTCACCTCAAACAAAAATTACTAACTTTATCTAAAAGCTTAATGTAAGCATATACATTATATTATAATTTTGATTATGTTGATTCGATTATTTTGTTTAATTTTAATTTCTATATTTTCAATAAATTTTAGATTTAATCGAATTTGATAAAATAATAATAATAATTTTCATATTAGAAAATATAATATCATAATATGTTATAATTTTTTTTAAAGAATAATAAACTAGCAAGAGATTAAATTTAAAATTTATTGAAAATATATAGAACAAAAATTGAACAAATTTAAAGTATAAATATCAAAATGGTATTTTAACTTGATTTATCTTAATTAGTAATAGAAATACAGACATAGATATATATATTTAAGATATAAGTATCAAGTTTAATTTATATGGATATTTGCAATGCAGTTAGTTGTATATATTTAATAAAAAGAAGTTTCATTTACGCTCCCAAAATTTTTATATTGATTTTAATAAATTTTTTATTCTAACATTGTTACTTTCATTGTTAAATCATCCAATCAACTTAAAAAGTTAGATCAATAAATTATGATAAATTGAATTTTATATATTTTAACATTCTCTTTTACTTGTGATCTTGTAAATTCGTGCAATATAGAAAATGACACTTTTTTTGATAGAAAAAATAGTTGAAAGAAGTAAAAAAATGTGTTGAAAAGGCTGTCTCGACGTTACTTGGACCATTGACACGATTGTGGGGAATGAGCCATTGGCATAAGCCTATGTCGACGCACAAACAAGAAATCGTTAGGAAAAAAGTAATGTGATGGTGGAGTTTTTAAGACCCTATGTCGATGCCACCCTTATCGTGTCGACATAGGGCACTTATGTTGACACGTATGTACTGTGTAGTGGCTTCGACAAATGTGTCCTATGCCAACAAAAAAAAGTTGGCGTCGGCATAGGACTTGAAAAAAATTAGCATTTAGGAAAAAAAAAAAAACTTTTATGGTGGTGGGCGTCGATGGAGAGATGACGGTTAGAGAACAACCGGTGGTGGCTGAGCTAGGTTGAACCCGAAGGGAGAGGGCTGGGGGGTGGCAGAGGGGTTTCAACTGTGAAGTGCGAGCGACTGAAGCAATAGAGGGTGTCAAAAGGACACATGATGTTGAAAATAAAGATAGTTTTTTTAAAAACACTATCCTGATGCAGTAAATGTTGGGATAAATGGGTTGTCTCGATGGTTTTACTAAAACTATCAAGATAATTTTAAGCAGGATTTATGAATCTTTCTTAATTTCATTATGTTTGTCGTTGGACAAAGTGATCCATCCCAACACCACCAAGAATGATGTTAGAATAGGTTACAACTGGTTTTTTTCCTAATAGGTTTGTTCAACGCCAAAAAATGGTGGAATAAATGACTTATCTTGATAGTACTCCAAACTGTTGTCGGGATAGATAATTTCTCCTGACGGTAAATAAATCGTAAAAAAGTATCACTTATCCTGACACTTTTATTAGTGCCAGAAGAAATATCGTCGGAAGAGACCAATTTTCTTGTCTCAATAGAAGATCCAAAAAATAAATAACAATATTAATTGGAGAATATATATGGGGTGACGTTATATAGGAGTTTTTTTTGTTAACACGTTATATAAGAGTTGAACACATAAATTAAGGTTAATTATGATATGAATAATCATCCATCAACCTAAAAACTCCAATTAATAGATTATGATAAATTTCATTTTATTGATACTTTAAAAATGGTGTGGCAGGCTATTGAATTATGAATTAATTAGTTGGCACAATATGACATAAGATTAGCTAGGTAAGCTAAGTAAAGTAAGGAGAGGGCAAAATACATTTCAAATGGTTTTTCCCCAATAATTTGTTCTAATTTTATCAAGTAGTTGGTGCACTTCAACCATTTTTTAGTACAATATGAGACAAAAGATTCGAATCCCAATCTTCCTAACATCCATCATTAGTTTATGATTTAAGTTAATTGTATCTATATATAAATTGTCTCTTCAAGTAAGGTCATTTACTTCGAAAACTAGTCTTGGAGGTTAGAGGTAATTTTGTTGGATGAAGTGAGTGACGAATGTAAAAAAAGTGCATGTTTTTATCATCTATTTTATTGCATTTTCTAGTAAAAAGACACTTATGTAATATTTTGATCTTGAGATGCTCTAAATTTGTTAGAATGAGCAAGTATAGGTTCTACTATTTAAAGTGCGTTTTTGCTATTTTAGATTGATTTTATGGGCTTTTACTGTTGTTTTTAACTGTTTTGCAGAAATGTGTCTTGATGCGCCCACATAAAAAACTTTAATTTTTTATATTTGTGTCAAGTCATTTTGGTTGCTATTTTATCGGTTCGCAGCTGTTGCTAAACTCCGAAAGTGGATGGTAAACGCTCAGAACAATATTTTCGGTCATCTCTCAATCATCTTGGCCTATATAAAAGAATGGAAGGCTCTTGTATCATCATCCATCACTCCTTTGAAAAAAACCCATGAAAATAAACCATAAACTCTTCAAGAACGAAAGTCCCTTTGAAGGGTAGGCTTATTTAGGTCAACTCTACCCGTAAGAAGGTGTTGTAGAGTGAGATTCATCTTGAGAAAGGATTGAATTCATCTTAGAGGGCACCTTAGTTTATTGAGTTGATTCAAAGTCACTCTTTACTGTTTTTCTAGATTTCTTCTTTCAGTTCTTTGCTATTTTTATTTCCATTTTTCCATCATTTCCTATAGTGTAACCCATGATGAAGTCCATTAACTCTTATCTAGTTATGGCTTGAAATCTCAAAAGGGTTCAGTCATGTGGGTACCCTAAGAATTTATAGCTTGAGTTCATGCTAATTTATCACGTTTCTTTAATCTTTACATTTCTTTTGTTGAATCTATTGTTATCTGGTTATATTAAACTAATGACTTAATTAACATGATAGTGGAGTCTTAATGCTGAGAAGGTTAAGATATAAACTGATTTCATAAAGTAATATGAAACTAAAAAACCTAGAAATAGGATTGTCATGTAGCCTTAAAAATAGGGTACACCATAGGACAAAGAATTTACATGAAATTAATCTAAGATCCAATTAACCATAGAAATATAGGCATTAACGGCTTTACTCCTACAGGGACTCGACACAAGGCCGTATAGGAGGAGTTTTTTGTCCACGTGTTAGGTCACTGTAGACTTGATGTGGCTGCATAGCTTAAAGCGTAAAGCCTATTCGTTGCAACTTGACTGTAGCTCATTGTTTTCATCTTTTGTTTATTTTAATAGTTTGCACATTACTTAAAACCACTTATTCTATTTAGTTACCACTTGGTTTATATCAAAAGCTCTCTCTTAAGAAAATTGAATTGCATAAATAGTCTCAAATGACTTGGAATACTCCTAAATTTATTATTTATTGACAGTGTATGCTTGCACTAGACCATTCTCATCTATTCTTTAATCTCACATACACAATCGGTCTATTAGCGAACATTATAATTTATAAACCAAGTACCAAACTTTTAAATTTCTTTTAAAGCTTTGAAATCTACTTTGCATCTTTAAAAGACCTTTTTTTTTTTAGAGAAATGAAAATTATGGTTAGAATTTTTTTTTAACATGATCAACCCTTATGAGTATTCATTAAATCCACACATCACAAAATTTGGTATCAAAATCCAATCATTTGTCGTGAGAAGTGATCACACCCACATTGGATCTCTCTTTTGTTTGTAAAAAATTAAAGGGCATACTTTGGTCCCTTTTGATTCTCATTTCCCTCTTTTGGCCACTAAACATTATTTTAATTATATCCAAAGTGCTACACATGTGAGCATTAATTAATTTAATAAACATAACAAAATACTTTCATAACTCAAATTGTACCTCTCAAATGCTTCTTATCATTTTTTCTTCTTATCATCAACTTTTTTTAAATGCTTAAATGAGGAACTATATTTTAAATTTTGCTTTCCAATCATTCATTGCACATCCTATCATGTTTCTTCGAGTTGTTATCTCTCTACTTTTGATTTCTTTTTGTTTTCGTTCTCTTACTGTTTCTATACTTCAAATACTACAACTCCAAGTTCTTATTTTCACATTTGTTGGGGCATTTTTTTTATATCTTTTTTAAAAATTTAAGTATAATATTAGCTATTATATGGATCAAACTTGGTCAAGGCCTAGGCCCAAATCAAAAGAGAGAATGGACCCGAAGAGACCCTAGAAGATTTTGTCATCAAAAGAGGAAAGACAATCCTCAAATTGCTGGACAATCCTATCGAGTTCGAGCGCTATGACATATAAAGAAAAATCATCAAGCTGAGGCTGACTGTCCTAGCTACCTGATTATCTTGGCATCTTCGTCGCTAGCATTGTCGTCAAGGAACAAGCCCAAGCATATATGAGACGAGAGGTCATATAAATAGATAAGTGCCATACCTGTGGAGGTTGCAACTTAATCATTTTTTTGTCCTATTGAACATTTCATTTGTGATTTAAAATATTAGAGTGTGTAAGACATGATATCACACCGATGCAATTCTTTATGCCAGTTAAATCAGTATAGATATTCAATTTTCAACTAACGACCTGAAACATTCATGCATCGAAACAATATAAAAATGATGAAGACAACAAAAATAATCTATTGGCTTAGTGGTTTGAGTGCCCCTAGTTCCTTTGGAGTTCGAAGATATAGTCTCAACATAGACATCTTTTGAATTTTTATTTATTTAACCTCTTAATACTTACCTTTAAAAAAAAATCTCTCTCAATTTATAAACATTTTATGCTTCAATTACTTTTATACATATTTAGTAGCATTCACGTTTCAACTACCTTCAAATGAGGATGTTCAAGGTCGAGGAGGTCAGTTTGATTTTTTTGGTCCAAACTCCTCTCTTTTTGAGATTCAAATGAATTGGAACATGTGTAATTCATCAAATAGAGAAGTTCAACGTCGGTCAAGGTCGAGGTCAACTAGGTGAGTTTGGCCTAACCCAAACTCCCTTCTTCCACATTTAATTGGTCCTGGGAGCGATTTTCTAGCTCTAATTTCGTCATTTGTTTTATTTTGATAGTTCGTGAACTCGTGTAACGTTGATTAGATTTTCTAATTCAAATCTATCCATAACATTAAAAAAAATATAATAATAAATGTCAAAGCAAACATAACTTAACTGACATATGATATAATAATATATTCATTCAACAAGTGAGAAATTTATGGCATATCCTTTTAAGTTGATGGATGAGCAATCATCATAAGCAAGATATATTCCCATTTCATCCATATAATAATAGATTCCTTTTCCTTTTTCCATAACTTTGCTTGACCATCCATTATTCTTTTATCTTCTATTAATCATCACTATTTTCTCTTTCTTTTATCCCCACCCTAAGGTTAGCCTAACTTGTTCATCTATATATTATCATCATTTTTTCAATAAGAAAATCCTCACTCTTTAGTTAATGACACAATTTGGGCCCCTCACCCTATAAAGGCTACAATTATGAACTAAAAACCTATTTACTTAGCTAAACTATATTTATATATATATATGGAATTAGTTGTAGAAATATAGTTTCATATGACGTGCAAAGTTTTTTTTTAGCATGGTAGGAGTAGATGATTCTAACAACAGACCCCTTGATTGTTAACATATATCGTATAAAATTTTAGGTAAAATATATATAGAACTAATAGTACGATGTACATTTAAAGAACTAGTAAAGATGACTCAATTATAAAATTGTAAAAATAGCTTAATTGAAAATGACCCTCTAAAATTCATCATATAATTCTAAATCACAATAAAATAGGTTAGTTTTAAAATTTCAATTGGCAAAAGGCTGCACCCTGTTACAAAATTTCCTTACATAGGGAGGACCATTCTTCAACTCTATAATTTGGAACCAATAATTAAACCTAATTATTAAAGAGCAACTCATGACTTTTCTCATTTCTTTGTATTTATGAGTTTGATTATTGTTTTTTTTTTTGTTTTTTTTAAACTTAAAAGTAGAATGAAATTGCAATTTTTTTTCTGATTATTTACAACTAATGATGAGAGCCGTCATCTAGCCCTTTTAAGATTTAGTGGAGCATATTTCTCATGCTACAATGGACATTTTTGATTTTTCAGAACCCTAATAATTAAAGTTGAAAATTATATAAGTTTTTAATTAACTTTATCATATATATATATATATTTGTTTAATATTAAAAATCCCAACAGTTTTGCTCAAAAGTTGAGCTAACATTAATTAGTGTATATGGTTTGACATACTTTCTGATTCAAACATTTTTTTTAAAAAATATTTCAATTAAAATCCTTCTCTTGGTTAAAGTTTCTAAATGATTTAAATCCTAAGTTATTTAGTTGCAATTATCTAACTGTGATACTACAAATACTAAATTACCATAAAGAGATTTTGATTCTCTGGCAACAACTTTTTGGACAATCAACTTCATAGTAGTTTTTTCTTAAAATAAAATTAATTGTAAACCAATTTGATTAGGTCAAAAATAATTTTATTTTATTTGTTACTGAACATACTCTATGAGTCCTCTGATTTCACTTAAAAAAAATTAATCCAAAAACACTCTCATTAAAAAAATATATATAATAGTGTTGAATGAGAAATTTTGGACTAATCACAAAGTGTTATGTCATTTACCAAATCAATGATAAAATTACAAATAATTGAATTTAAGATCAATTAAAAGTTGACATGTGTCCCAAATTGAAATTGAAGACATAAATTAGCGAATCCTGATGTTGCCATTTTCTTTCGTCTTATTGGATTAAATTAACTATTTTGGTCTAGTTGAATATTAAGGTTTGGACTAAAGTCAAATTCGGCCGAAGAATGAGTTTGATCAAAATATCAAATAAGACCCAAATCCAATTAGTTGGACTAGGTCTATCAACCAATCAAGCCAAAGCCCACAAAGACCACCTAAAAATTCTAAAAATAGAAGAGTTCTATTCATTTGTACGGATTAGAGATTTTACATTCCATGCACCTAGAGAGAATTCACCCAACAATCATAATACTTACCAACTCCAGAAGCTGACCACGAAGACTTTATTTTGATACATTCTAAATTGTTATGTTTAACAATGTTTTTATGATACATTTTCTATAGAGTGTAGCTCATCGCCTCTCTCACTTCTAAAGAAAGCATATTTTATAAGAATTATATATAATTATTAACATCCAGTAATTACTTAGACATTTAAAAGGATTCGATCAAACCTAATAAGAAGAAGAATAAACAGTAATCTAATCTTTATTTTACTATTTCCATGCACATGGTAACTATAGTTTTTTTTTAATAAATTAATTGTAAAACCAATTTCATTAGTTAAAAAATTATTTAAAAGAAAAAAAAACTTTTGATCCTCCAAAAATAACTTAGAGACCAATTTGATTAGTTAAAAAAATTATTTAAAAGATTTTATTTTGACTTTCCAAAAATAACTTAAAAAATTAATCCAAATGCACTCTAATTAATAAGAATTTTGATATAATCTAATACATGTTGTTGAGATAGAACTTCTTTACATATATTAAACTTGAATTGCTGAAATGTAGATATGTATGTTTATTTTAGGAAGGAAAATGTTGATAAATTATTGACTTTTGTAGCTAAAGTTGTAGAGGGATTGACATTTTTGTGAAGGCAAAGTTGTAGGGTCCCTTGTAGAGCCAACAACTACATTTTAAATAAATGAGTTTTAACTGCCCCTCAAGTAATTAACTCAACAGTTCCAAATATTTAATAGGACTAGTTATGAGTTCAAACGATAGTTAAGTTTTACTTTTCTATATAAACTACCAAAACTATTGGTCGAAGGTATGCCTATATATCCTACTACTTTCTATAATCAAGTTTACTCACATACTTAAGACTTACTTGAGCGTCAGAGTGTGTGTGGCTTGATACCACATCGATGTTCATTTTCTTTTTTTTGTAGGGTAGTAAAAATAATTTTTTTTCTTAAAAAAAATTCATAGTTGATCAATTTTTAGTAGCAAGTCTAACTATGGTCTAATATAAATAATGACAAGTATATAAAAACAAAAAGCATAGATAACGTTCGTTTAGCCACTCTACGGTTGATCCATTTTTTTGGCGGTCTAGCATGAATAATGACAAGTAGATAAAAACAAAAGGCATAGATAATGTTCGTGCAAATATCAATTTATACTCCTAAACTTTGGGGGTTATATCAATTTAAACTCTAAACTAAGAATTGTATCAATTTAAACCTTAGACTTTAGGAGTTGTATCAATTTTAATCTTGAACTTTGAGAGTTGTATCAATTTAAACCCAAACTAATAATTGTATCAATATAGATCTTGAACTTTTATAATTGTATCAATTTAAATCTTGAACTTT
Organism: Benincasa hispida; assembly: GCF_027475165.1. Lineage (NCBI taxonomy): Eukaryota > Viridiplantae > Streptophyta > Magnoliopsida > Cucurbitales > Cucurbitaceae > Benincasa > Benincasa hispida. The sequence goes on from NC_143479.1 coordinate 52,941,255, forward strand.
CATAAACATATCAATTTAAACCCTGAACTTTCATAAGTGTATACAAATAAAACATAATAAAGGGTTTAAGTTGATACAATTATGAAAGTTCAAGGTTTAAATTGATACACTTATAAAAGTTCAGGGTCTAAATTGATATAATTATTAGTTTGGAGTTTAAATTGATACAACCACCAAAGTTCAAGATTTAAATCAATATAATTATAAGTTTAGGGTTTAAATTGATACAACACCCAGAGTTCAGAAAAATAGATTGATATTTTAGTTTACCTATTCTTTTGTATCACATTACGTTAAATCATCACTCGTTAATTCAATCAATTTATTAAGATGGTATATAATTAAAAAAATATTGCCAATAATATAAACTTGTTAGGATAAAAAAATAAAAGTTAAAACACCTATTGAAAAGCTTTGAAAATTTGAAAATTAAGTAGAAAAGACAAAAGTTGAAAGTAAATTATAGTGTACCCTAGAAGGAGAAAGAAAAGATATTTTTGCACATGTATGTATAGATAAGCCCAAAGATTAAGCCCATGAAACCCAAATGCTTGCTTTCCAAATGCCATTTTTTCACCAAAGAAAAAGAAGCCCTTTAACTTTGATCAATATAAGAAATATTAATATAAAGTTCATGGTTTTATGACACTAATTTGGATTTCCTATATCATTATTTTGGAAAAATACATTTTTTTTATGTAAATAAATAATAGATAGTCATTCACATCAGCTATATAATATTTAAAAAAGAAAAAAACTCAGTTTCATTTAGTTTTTGAATTTGAAAATTAAGCTTATAGACAGTACTTCCACCTCCAAATTTCTTCGTTTGTTATTTACTTTTTACCAATGATTTAAAAAATCAAGCGAAAATTTGAAAATTACAAAAAAAAGTTTTTAAAAATAAAAATATTTACACTTTATAGCAAAAAGTTCAAAAAGTACAAAACACTTTTGGAACTTTTGCTATAAAGTGTAAATATTTTTTTGGATTTTTCTATTGATAAGAATTTTTCTTTTTAAAATGTAGTTTTTATTTTTGGAAATTGGCTAAGAATTCAACCATTGTACTATGGAAATCATTGTAAAAAATTGAGAAGAAATAGACTTAATTTTCAAAAAAAAAAAAAAAAAAAGTAATGATTACCAAACGAGACTTAGTGATTTTAAAAAATGATTAAACAAACCTTTACACATTCATTTATTTGAAGTCTTAGGATTATTATGTAAAATAGTCTAAATTTTGAAGTATTTTTGCATCGATTTTAATTAACATAATTTTTTAAAAAAATTATTGGTGTCAATTTTTTCTGCAAACTATTTAAGAATAACTTTATATGAAATATCTTGATTTATTTTTGAGATCCCATCCGAATGAGAGGAATCCTGAGGATATAAAAATATAATTAAGACATGTTTAAAAGGATTGAAAGTTACTCTCTATACCAACAATGTTTGGAGGCTCAATCATAGGAACTCCAAAACTAAGCCTTCTTTGCTTGGAGCTACACCATATTGGGTGATCTCCTAAGAATTTTCCTAGGAAGCACATGGGTGGAGATAAAACATACTTAAAGAACCCTTTTTGAAGCTGTAACAAAGAAAGATTTGAAAGATTGGATGTAGTAGTATCATAGTTTTTTTTAAAGGAGTAATATTATAGTTAATTGTAGGCTATAATGGTTGAAAATACTACTATTCTAAAATGGTTTAGAAGTTGCAAGATTCAAGGGAGGAGAGGAGAACAAAACGATGAAGATGACGATTGGAGGCGTTGGCATGGGTGGCCGGAGATGATGAAGAAACTGTTGGGATTGATATCCTAAATCTAGTGTATCTCGTGATTTGTAGTTTTGTTAACAGAAATTATTTATCTAATAAAATCAGAGATATTTTATTTGACATTTAGACATCATTAATTCAGTCTAAAAAACTAAGATCCAAGGTTATATGATGTCATTTGAACAATATGTAGTTGACCTATGGATGGTTCATGTATAAGTAATTGAAGAAATCGAATTCTCACGAAAGCGTGTGAAGACCTTGCATTTTGACATTCGTTTTTATGGAAACAAAAACAGTAAAATAAAACATGCATTTGTAGAATAAACATTCAAACAAAATTATAAGCATGTTAGAAAAGAGGAAGAAGAGAAGAAATCAAAACTCACCTTTGTGATTCTTCTAGCTTTCCTCTTCTACTATTATCAACGATCTCGAACTTCTCCAATGAAGAAGGACACGACCAACAAAGTTACCTTGCTATTCTCTAAGATTCCAAAGGACTCGAAAGAGTGGTCTCTAAGAACTTTTGAGGAGGAAAATGATAAAGAATTTTTAGAGAGAAGTTAGAGAGAAGGTAGAGGCTTGGAGGCTAGGTTTTTGTATAATAAAAACATCTTTCCCTAAATGAGCTATAAAGAATATATTTATATGAAGAAAGGTGTTAACCCCTTCTCCAAGAATTTCCCTTTATACCCTTAGTGCTAATTAATTGAATAACTCATATTTAAAATTAATACATTAATTAATTAACCATATATTAAATCATATTTAATATACATTTACTCAATTACCATAAATATCATATATTTATACTAACCTCCAATCTCCATTATTTCTTAATCAATTAATTAACCATTAATTAATCAATTAAATAACTATATTAAATCATATTTAATATGGAGTTAATTAACATATAAATATCACATATTCATATGTGTGTATCTCTTAATGAATCCAATCTATATAAATCTAATATTTGAATCTTATTCAAATATATCCCTCTTGCATAATTTGGATTATAGATCAAAACTATAATTAACCATTATATATTAATCTCATTAATAAAAAGTTCCCTCATTTGATTTGAGCAATTTAAATCATTCCTCATTACTATCCTTTAGTGAGCTAACAAGGGGAACTTATGGACCTACAGATTAAAAGCTCCAATGATATGAGATTAATTGATTAAACTCCTTTAATCCAAAAAAGCAATATAAATTAATTACTGATCACTCCACTAAAGACCGATAGCTGCACTTTTCGCATTGTAGATATATTTTTGTGTCCATCAATATAATCAATCAATAGAGCAATGACCCTTCATAAATGCTCATAATTATAGCAGGGTCAAAATACCATTTTACCCCTTCAATTACATCTAACTTCTTAAGTACCACTGATTCCTCTAATGAACAAACAGTTTATAGTCCAACTATAAACTAACACCTCCCGGGCCAGTGAGAGGTTTAGGCTTCATTGTTCAAGACCCGGAACCAGTTATTAAGGGAACAACTTATCTACTTTCCCAAGAAATGAGAAGGATGTTGGGATTGGTGTCCTAAATCTCTTTGTAATCTCGTAGTTTGTAAACTATGTATAAACATATTGTTGTTAATAAAATAAATGTTATTTTATAAGCATATACTCAATCCAATAAACTAAGATCTGGTTATTTTATGTAATTTAAACAAGTATATAGAGACATACAAGTCGATTTTGTTTAAATAATAACTTAAAGAGTTTGTAGTAGATGGATAAGGCTGGGTACCTTATCTTGGTGACACTACGAATACAACCCTCTTTGTAGGTGTTACAAGTGTTGCAAAGTGCTACAAATGATCTGATCCTGATCATTCATGTGGAGACATGTGAGCGGGGGTATCCTATACAAAAAGTTTGTATAAGACTGGACCATGAAATGATTAGTCTCTTTATATAACGCCGTTAATAATAGAGACTTACATTTCACTAGGATGACCATAGATGACATGACCTGAATCCTAAGTGAGTTGTGAACTCCTGCTCATGAAGGCAGTTCTTTGTTTGTATGGGTGAGAGTGACCAGATTGCCAACTCAACAAACCTACCATTTTGGGGATTCGTCTGACTGTGGAGCTGGGAACACATCTACACAAGAGGGAATTCATTCATTCCCTGATGCAGGGGCAAGTAGATAAATTGCTCCCTTAAGGGCTGATTCTGAGTCTTGAACATAGTGGTCACACCCTCTCCTAGACCGAGAGGGACTTGGTTATAGTTAGACTATGACTTATTATTCATTAGAGGGATCGGTGGTACTTAAAGAATTAGATGTAACTACAAGGGCAAAATGGTAATTTTGGTCCAGTTGTACTTACGATCAATTTGTGAAATGTCATCGCACTATTGATTGGTTATATCCAATGGATACAGAAATTTATCTGTAGTGCGAAGAGTGCAGCTGTCGGTCTTAATGGAGTGACCGACAGTTAACCGATGTTGGGTAGTTTAATTAATTATCTGAGTACTATTGGAGCTTCAATCTGCAAGTCCATAAGGTCCCCTATGTAGCTAACATGGATTTAATTGAGAATTATTTTTGAATTAATTTGAAGTGTTCAAATTAATTGAGGGGATTAATTATATATGATATAATTAAATAAATTGATTATATATGTGATATAATATAATGTATTTGATACATGATAATTTAAGGAAATATGAGAGGAATTTGAATATGATTCAAATACTAATTATATGAATGAAATTCATGTAATTAAATTTAATATATAAATGATTTATATTGAGAGGAATTAAATATTTGGATATGATCTAAATATCGATTAAATGGAAGAGATTCATATAAGTGAATTTAATATAAATGTGATTTATATTAAATGCCATGTACTATTGAGAGAAGATAAAATCTATAGGTTCTGTTGTATTTGATGCAATATAAAACTATAGGCTATATGTTATATTTGATATAACATATAATGTATATGTATAATAAAGTAGTCATTATATATATAATGATTACTTTAATTTACTATTATTTTATATTTATTATTATCAATTTAATTGAAATTAATTAAAGGGAAGGAGTTACAACTCTCTCCCCTCTATTCTCTCAGTTAATTTACTTGGGATGTGGTTGGAGATTCATCTTCTTCCTTAATATAAGAAAAAGTTCTTCTCATTCCTCTCTTCCTCTCCATCTCCTTTCCCTCTTCCAAAGATTCAAGCAAAGTCCACAACTCTTGCTTGAATCCTTTATCCCGAGAGAATGCAGAGGGTTCTCAAGTGGTGGTGTCCCTTTTTTAAAGAAGGAGATCCACGTGGAGAAGGTGATCCGTTCGTGTATTGTTCGAGGGAGTTCTTGAAGAAAGGATTCTTCAAAGGTAAAGGTTTCTGAAACCCTAAGTATTTTTTTAAAGCATGCTATAATTTAAGTAAATGCATATTTTGCTCTTGTTTTACTGCAAAATTTATATTCAATGAAAAATGAAATTTTTGGTCGATCTTGCTTCCCCTTAAGGATCTTTTTTGAAAATTTTCTTCAAAAGAGTGAATTCTATCTTGTGTAGCTCCATTCCAACTCCCTAATTAGACAAATCCTCAAAATGGTAGGCTTATTAAGTCGACTATCATGGCCACTCTCACCCATACAGATCAAAGGACTTCTGACATAAACAGAAGTTCACAACTCACTTAGGATTAAGGTCAAGTCTCCTATGGGTATCCTAGTGAAATATTAGTTTCTTCAAGTAACGGTGTTATAAAGAGAAACTAATTATTTTGTGGTCCGATCTATGTATAATCTCCTTTATACAAGATACCCCCAATCATGAAAAATATGGTTCATATTGTTTGTAACACTTACATCTCATGTAACAATTACAAAGTGGGTCATATTCGTAGTGTTACTAAGATAAGACACCAACCCTTCATCTATTCATTGCAGACTTTTTAGTTATTATTTGAACATGAATTATCTGTATGTCAACTATATACTATTCAAGTGACATCATATAACCTTGGATCTTAGTTTATTAGATTGAATTACTGCAATCTAATTGTCAAATAAAATACCTATAATTTTGTTAGATAAATAATTTGTGTTAACAAAACTACAAACCACGAGATACACTAGATATAGAGACATCAATCCTAACAATAATAACCTAAAAGGTCTGCAGTAAATGGATGAAGGTAGGGTGCCTTATCCTAGTAACACAACGGATACGACCCACTTTGTGATTGTTATATGAGATGTAAGTGTTACAAACAATATGAACCATATTGTTCATGTAAAGATATGTGAGTGGGGGTATTCTATATAAAGGAGTTTATATATAGACCGAACCACAAAATAATTAGTTTCTCTTTATAACACCATTAGTTGAAGAACACTGGGATGATCATAGGAGACTTGACTTTAATCCTGAATGAGTTGTGAAATCCTGTTTATGACGACAGTCTTTTGATCTATATGGGTGAGAGTGGCCATGATAGCTGACTCAATAAGCCTTCCATTTTGGGGATTTGTCTGATTAGGGAGTTAAGAACACAACTACACAATATGAAATTCACTCCTTCCCATTCCTTGGAAAATTAGATAAATTGCTCCCTTAATAGTTGGTTCTGGGTCTTGAACAATGAGACCTCAACCTCTCACTGGCCCAAGAGGTGTTAGTTTATAGTTGGACTATAAACTGTCTGTTCATTAGAGGAATCAGTGGTACTTAAGAAGTTAGATGTAACTGCAGGGGTGATGACATGCAGAAATGCATGTCATCTTAGGCCTTTTTCTTAGAATTATGAAGGTTGTTAGGCAGAATATGCGGCAATCATGCTAGGAATTCACGAGAAAGTGAGCTTGCGTCGATCAACATGTTGAATCTTAGCTAATCTGTTATTATGCGTTCAATGTTCTATCTTTGTAGCTAAAACAGGAAATGGACGCAAACTCGAAAACTGGACCACCGCATAGACGACCGCATGCGGAGAAACTCTCCATCGCAAAGGAAAACACATCGATCAACGCATGGATGTTGCGGTAATTAGCCGTATGCGTCCATCACATGGGAGTTGCGCTCGTGAAACGATTGCGGTCATCATGTAGAGTTGTGGTATTAAGAGAATGCGGTCATTGAATGATTGCGGCTATGCGACAACGCATACTAATGGGATCAATGCAAGGTTGGTGGAATAAATGCATCAACGTATCTACCTCGAGAAAAACCAAAAGATGATGTTGACATTTCACCTACCACGACATTAGTAGCAGAGGTTTAGAAAGGACTAACACGCCGAATGTCAGACTCAGAAGCAGTCCATTAATGCTGCCCAAGCTCTATAAATAGAAGCCGATGAGTAGAAATTCAAGTTATCCGGGGATTTTCCCCGCGATCCAGACAAAATGCGTGAGAAGACGCTGAGAGTTCTTCACCTTCTTCATCCATTCCGAGTGACAACTGGAGCCTTCGACCGGAGCTAGATCTCGAGAGAGTCAGCTCCTCCGCCCATCCATGGCACCACCGACAGCCTTGACGCACATCTGCTGGAAGCAAGTCTTTGCTTCCAGCTGGTTATTTCATTTCCCTTTCTTTTCTCATATTGTATTGTATGACATTTTGTGATTAAGGAATTAATACAATTTATTTTCAATACATTTCTCTGTCTCCTTCGACTTCATCTTCATCTTCTTTACTTAGTATCTTTATTTTCATTACAACACTTAGTGGGATTGCTTGGGTATTACATACTTAGTCATGTAGATTAGGGATATAAAGTATGTAGCAATCTACCGAGAGGTGTGCGTTGTGTGAGTGTGTGAGTAACCTTATTTGCTTAGTGTGAAGCTGTGGCAACGCCTGTCTATAAGCTAACGTATTGTTTGTCTATGAGTAAAGTCAGCAACAACCAACTGCCTGGGAGGGTGAGTGGTTAGTCGCATTAAGCAATGTATGCATTATTCACTAGGGATGGGAACAATCTTAGGTCAACAAAGTTTATGCGGTTACCTTGTCCTATGAGCGCTTCATTCATCATTTAGGCATACTCGGGAGAGTAGTCTAAAACACAAATCTAAAACTCGGGAGAGCGGATTGGAATGCATAGGAAAGAATGGAGATCTTAGAGATAAGCTTTGTTTGCTTTCATACAGCGTATGCACCCTACATATTGGATATTGCATGCGTTCAGGAAGTAAAATAAGGGGTTATGGCAGGCACGCTCATGCGGCGGGAGCTAGTGAGCTGGTTATGGAGGTCTAGGTAGGCATAGGCTTCTCGACAATATCACAGATACACCGCATACGTCCTAGAGTTAGGTTCACGTGTGTGTAGTATGATTGTATGGCTTGCGTTGACTAAGGTTGCCTTTGCAGTCACTCTTAAGGGTTGCAATGAAATCATCTCCGCATTTTATCTATTTTTCCATTCATTTATTCATGTCAAGAGTTGTCATATCTCTACCTCTCATGTATATTCTCATTGCGTTGTTTGTTAGATAGAAGTAGGAGTAGGGTTAACTTAACAACCTCCCTTCCATTCTTTTATTTAAACCGTCGCATGCACATTACCGCATACTTATAGCTACAATTCCTTGTGTTCGACCTCGGATTACCCGAGAGACTTGCGTTAGAATTATACTTGGTTTTAGCGCAAGAAAACTTGTGACAAGACGTATGGTCATCGCATACATTCGTTAATGCATTATCATTCTAATGCATGACCATCGACGCATGACTATTAACGCATATCTTAGGAACATGCATCGCATACCGTGTCCAAGGGATTTTAGCTGTTGAAAAATTTGACTTCTAATTTCCCGCCTTCAAGGGGTAAAATGATATTTTGATCCAACAGTAGTCATGAGCATTTGTGAAGGGTCATCGCTCTGTTGATTGGTTATATGCACGAACACAAAAATATATCTACAGTGCGAAGAATGCAACTATCACTCTTTAGTGGATATCACTTATGGTCATCCTGGTGAAATGTAAGTCTCTATTATTAACGATGTTATATAATGAGACTAATCATTTTGTGGTCCAGTCTTATACAAACTCTTTGTATAGGATAATTTCGCTCACATGTCTCTACATGAATGATTAGGATCAGATCATTTGTAGTACTTTACAATACTTGTAATATCTGCAAAATGGGTCGTATCCATAGTGTTACCAGGATAAAGTACCCAACTTTATCCATTTACTATAGATCGTTTAGGTTATCATTTAAACATGTTCCACCCGTATGTCTCTACATATATGTTTAAATTACATAAAATAACCTAGGATATTTATTTATTAAATTGAATGTATGCTTATAAAATAATAATAATTTTATCAATAACAATTTATTTATACAGAGTTTACAAACTACGTGAATACAAGAGAGATTTAGGACACCAATCCCAATAGTTAACAAATAGATTGAATGTTCATTTCATACAGAAGTAATTTAAGATGTCAAAAGGTTTCAAAATACATGAACTTGATCGATTTTTTTGGCAAGTAACGAGCTTGGCCCACATTACGAATGCCAACAAGATTGTGAAGGAGAAGCCTACTTGACGGCAGTTAGTGATGTTCAAGAGAAATTTTTTTGGACAATTCGTAGACATTGACATCGTATTCAACAATCTAGTTGTACACCATATGTTGTTGAGGGAAGTGAAGAAGAAGAGAGCTGACTCGATCACTTCTCCATTAGAGGAAAGATCGTCACGTTTTCAAAAGACGATTTTTTGTTGATTACTGGTTTGTGGTGGTCCCCTACGCGAGTTTTTTGGATTGAGAAATCCCCACAAGAACTTGCAACGAAGTACTTTGGTAATCAGTTGACTTTAGACTCATTCCACATCAATTTACTAGAAGAAGAATACAAGAAGTTGGAGCTTTAAAATGACGATGATGCTGTTAAGGTCACCTTAGTGTACTACACGGAGGTTATAATGATGGGAAAGAACAAATAGAAAAGTACATCCGGTGATACACTATTTAAAGACGTTGAGGATATAGATTATTACAACAGTTTAGATCGAGGTATTTAGGAGAGGATACTTGACGCCCTTAAGACTGCATTGAATGATAAAGTTGGTCTATACAAAAAGAAGGTAAAATGAAATAAAAATTATGTTCCGAAGTACTCTATGAAGGAACTCATATGAAGAGAACCTTGAGCGGAAGCGAATCGTCCAAATTTCATTAATTATCAAAGACTAAGTTTACAGTAAACATACAAGAGGTATGCATTTAAAGTTAAATTACAACATGTTTTTACAAGTAAAAAGTTCAAGAATGATCACCTTTGAAGAATCTTTCTTCGTAAATCCTCCCTCATACAGAAACAACAACTTCTTGAAGACCTTATTCAAGATTTTCTCGAACCAAAATCTGGACATAACCACAAAGAGTCCTTGGTATTCTCGGGATGAGAACTCAGAAGTGATGGGCTCTGACTATTTTGGTTAGGAGGGATAATATTTGATAGAGGAAGTAGATTGAGGATTCTCTCAAGAACACAAGATCACAGAACAATTATGTAAACTCCCGATCGTTTAATCTGCAATAGAAAATCGTAAAGGAAGAAGAGAAAACTACTTTTCTTTTATTTCTCTTGTCATAAAATTAATAACCACCTACTAAAGTAGGTGGAGAGAAAAGATGAGGAAGTTATTCAAATAATAATAATAAAATAAATAAATATGATAACTAACTTATCATATTATGTTTATATTAAGTTATATATTATATCAAATATAACATATAACCTATAGTTTTAATATTGTATCACATACAATATAAACTATAGTTTCTTTTCTCTATTTTATGGCATTTAATATAAATCTCATTTATATTAAATTTAACAACTATAAATCATATTCATAGAAAAATATATTTGAATCTCATTAAACTATAATGTATCAAATACATTATGACAATTGTATCATATATATAATTGAAACAATTTAATTATATCATATATAATTAAATCTCTCTATTAATTTGAACAATTCAAATTAACCCAAAAACTGATTCTCAACTAAATTCTTTTGAGCTACCAAGGGGACCTTATGGACCTGTAGCTTGAAGCTCCAACGGTACATGAATAATGAATTAAACTCTTTAATTACATTATTCGCCATCCGTTAACTGTCAGACACTCTACGAAAGATCGACAGCTGCACTCTTCGCACTACAGATATATTTTTGTGTCTATTGGATATAACCAATCAACAGTACGATGACCCTTCACAAATTGCTTGTAAGTACAACTAGGCCAAATTACTGTTTTTCCCCTATAGTTACGTCTAACTACTTAAGTACCACTGATTCCTCTAATGAACTAGATCATAGTTCTACTATGACTAAACCTCTTTCGAGCCAGAAGAGGGTGTGGCGCCACATTGTTCAAGACTCGAAATTAGCCCTTAAGGGAGCAATTTATCTACTTACCCCTGCTTCCGGGAAGGAGTGAATTTCATCTTGTGTAGCTGTGTTCCCAGCTCTCCAATCAGACGAATCTCCAAAATGGTAGGCTTGTTGAGTCGGCGATTTGGCCATTTCACCCATACAAATCAAAGGACCACCCTCATAGGCAGGAGTTCACAACTCACTCAAGATTCAGGTCATGTTACCTATGGTCATCCTGATGAAAGGTAAGTCTCTATTATGAATGGTGTTATATAATGAGACTAAACATTTTGTGGTTCAGTCTTATACAAATTCCTTTGTATAAAATATCTCCGCTCGAATGTCTAATACATGAATGATCAAGATCAGATCATTTGTAGCACTTTACAACAATTGTAACACCTACAAAGTGGGTCATACTCGTAGTGTCACCAGGATAAGGTACCCAGCCTTATACATCTACTACATATCATTTAGGTTATCATTAAACATGATTCACCTGTATGTCTCCACATACATGTTTAAGTTACAATGATAACCTTGGATGTTTAGTTTATTAGTTTGTGGTTAATGCAACTAAAATATCACATATTTTATAGACAAAGTGAATAAAATATCATATATTTTATTAATCACATAAAGAGTTTGTTCATACAATGTTTACAAACTATAGGACCTACGAGATTTAGGGCATCAACCTCAACACTCTCTATGTGGATTTCTCCAAGCATTCCAGGTAGATGTTCCTTAACATAAGCTTATCATTGGTGTAACATTAACATAGTTCTGATACGTGTTGTTTCATATTTTGGTATGGACGTACGATATCCTATCATCAGTAATGGGGAACATTGCCACTCAAAAGAGAAGTTAGCTATGCCTCGTATATTACGGTGGTCATGCTCCCACTCGATGTCATTCAAAGTACTGAAGTGAGACATTTTTTAGTCTCAAAATGTAAGTGTACTATAGCTACAGTATGTTTATTTGGTTCTTAAATTAACATTAACCATCTTACTTGGTTGGGTTATTAATGTAGACAAAAGTCAAAGAGGGTTTTGTCATGTTCGATGTTGAGAAGAAGTTTTGGGACACCCTAGTGGAGAGACGGACCGTAAGTGTAATGACCCGACCCCCTAGGACTTAAGTTAGGCTGTTACTAAATACATGCATGCATGGAACTCAAAACGACACTTGGTTATGACGAAAAAAATGCTAATTAAATAAGGTAAGTTCAAAAGACTTTCATTAAATTAAAATATTAAATCAATATTAGGCACCCATAAATCATAAAGGATAATAAATAAATCTAAAAAACGATTCTTAAAAGTAAGTTTTAAACATCAAAACTAAAAATTAAAAGAAACATGAAAAGAACTTTAAATTTCATGAGCGGAAGTGTAAAAACTAGTCCCAGTGGCTCGATCATGAATTCCGCTTGTCCATCGCTGGTGCATCTTTACCCTTACCTGAAACAACAACATGAGAAAGAATGAGTATAAAATACTCAATAAGTAACCCCACTACTGGGGTTAGGTTGGGCATCTATGTCCTCTAGATACCCACCTCTGGTGAAACATATAAACTGCTCTAGTCCTCATGGGACATATATGCACATGAAACAAGAAGGAGACTGAGTCCTATCCTACTGTAGTTAAGTATGCCCACTACCTCTGATGAATCCCGAAGGAGACAAAAACTGGTGAATCCCGAAGGAGACACAAACTGGTGAATCTTGAAGGAAACACAAACTGGTGAATCCCGAAGGAAACACAAAATCTAATGGGCATCTAACTAATCAGTAAGGACGTTTGCACAGTCTCAACATCATAATCATCACTGTACGAATCTATGACATACATATAAACCTCAACATCATGGCTCTACAACATATACATATACCTCAACATCATGGTTCTACAACATACATGTATACCTCAACATCATCAGATCAAATACAACCATAGAAGCACATACCATCTCATACTAGCATTCAAGTGTCTATGTGCATAAATAAATAATTCGGATCTCGTAACAGAATATACTTTAATCATGTTATACTATCAATCTTTCATGCTGTCATTCTGCCATAACCTTCATTTAACATGCTAGCATACATCTAATGTCTGGCCCGTGGGCAGTTCCAGTAGTAAGATTACTTACCTTGATATTAGGTCGAACCAAAAAGAAATTAAATCTTTGTGAAATTCTTGAATCCTTAATCAAGCCTAAACATAAACCAAGCTTTAAAATTAATAGTTAAGGCCAAATTCCAAACACCCAAATATTACAAAATATTTCCAAATAACCTTACCTAAAGTGTGGTTCAATTTGAATTCACCCTCCAAACCTCCAATTTTAAGTCTAAATAATTAGCAAACCAAACTCTTCTTCATCTTGAATGAAATTCTTGGATCAACCCCCTAATCATAATTTGAAATTAGGCTTACATGATTAAAGCTTGAATCAAATACATACTTCACTACCAATGTCTCAAATAAATTATCTATATGTAGCTTCGTCAAAAAAATCACTTCCAAATGACTTTACCAAAATTTCTCAACAACCAAAATTAATCCAAACCTCAATACCTCAACTTCACTGAACTTCAACTTACTAAAACAAACTTCAACTTCACTAAACAACACCTCAATACCTTCACAAACTTGAATCCAAAGTTGAAACACATTGGGTATCAACCAATTAATGCCAAAAGTAAATGAGTATTCAAGAATCAACCGAAAACAACCCAAACGGCATAAATCTTACCCAAATCGATTCATGAAGAAGAAACTGACGCGGCGACTTTGGGCGACGACTAGGGTCTCGGCTGGAGGAAGAAGAAATTGAAGGAGGGGTGCCGGCGGGTGCGTGAGGAAGGAAAGGGGGGTGGGGTTTGACTTTTTATAAAAAAAACAACAATAATAATAATAATAATAATAATAATAATAATAATAAAAAGAAAATAAATATAATTACATTTAATTTATTTCCGTTTTATACTATTAAATTCCTTTCCGTTTCAAAAGAAAATTAATTCCTACCATTAATTTCCAATTTGAATAATTTCACGCCAACAATTAAATTTTCGCACTTACACTTGAAGTCCAAAATTCCAAAAATGCCCTCCAACTAATAACAATTACTAAAATTCCAAATAATAAAGTTACTGAAATTACATTATTACTAAAAAATATGGGGGGTGTTACAATAAGACAAGTACATTCTAATACTGAGAGTTTGGAAAGCTCAAGTAGTTTAGAAAATGGCGGTAGTTTGGATGGGAACGATAGTTCAGAAAGTGAGGATGGTGATTGTTAGCTCTCAAGAAGAGCTAAGTTTATGGCCTTAACTTTTCCATATTTGGGTAATCTTTGTGCTTTATTTGCCTTATTTTCTAGGAGAATTGACCCAATGGAGCAAGTACGTTGCAAGGATGAAGAATCAATCAAAAAGGAAGGAAAAATCGGGAGTTAAATGCACCAAATCAAGATTAGATGCAAAAGGACAACTCTACCCTGTTCTAGTGTTGCAACGCTCTTCATTAGCCTAAGTTCAACGCTCATTTGATGCTGAAAGGCAGTAGCATCAAGTGCAGGCCAGCGTTGCAACACTGCCCCAAGCGCCACGACGCTCCAGAGTTGGGTCATCGCCAGCGTTCCAATGCATCTCAACGCTTGAACTTCAACATTGAAAGATAGAACACTCAGTTTTGTAATGCTCCTTCCAAGCATTGCTATGCTTCGACGATTGGCGAAAATTTGTGCAACGTGCAGTGCAAGCAAGCATTGGACACATCGTTGCAACGCTTGCTTGACACTCTTCAATGCACGTCGCAGCATTGCAACACTATTTCCAAGTGTTGCGACGCTGCGCGCAACCTATAAATAAGGCGTTCAAGGTCAGCCTTCCAGATTTTGATTCATGATCACATTGCAACAGCAAAATACCTCTAAATAGAGTGAAATTTGATTGTTTAATCTAGTTTTGGGAGCTATTAAGGTCAAATTACCGAGCAATTGTCGCCATAGTCAGCCTCGATCCTCTTTTGATCATTGTAATTCCAATATGCCTTTCAAAGGCTAGGTTATTTTCTTGGGATAGTTTGTATGTTTTAATTCTTGAAGTTTACTAGTTTAATTTATTCCATTGTTGTGAACCCTTTGGGTGGATTCATTTTATTATTAATAGAGTTTCGATAATTTTTTTTGACAAATTAATTTATTGAATTTATTGTATGTAAAATAATTTTAGCCTGTGCATAATTGATTGATTAAGTTGCACGTAGTAGAATCGCATGTTTAGGGTCTAGACTGTTTCTGGCCAAATTCATGTATGTCCTAGTATAATCCTTCCCAAATAAATCATGCTATAAGGTGTGGTTGTCCGGCTTGTACTGTGTCTCGACAATTGAACCCTTTCTTAATGCTTTTCAGTTTTAACTTTATGTCACTTAAAGGAAAAGTTTTAAATTGAATTAGTGTTGGTTTAGACTTTTATCAAAATTGGCTAATTGGGCTATTAGAATTTCTAATAGGTTGAGGGGTTCACATAATTGGAGAAATTAACTAGTACCTAATGATAAAAAATAAAAAGCATACAAACTAATCTTAAGATTTTTCCTCAATTTGATTCAACCATTTTCTGTGCTAACTCTTATTTTTCCTTGTTTGATTTTTGATTTATTTTTATAAAACAAAAACAAAAACCATCAAAACTTTTTTAAGTGGAATTCATAAATTGGCCTAAGTCGATTCAATAGTGTCCTTGTGGATTCGACCCCGATCTTACTAATTTACTATGTTTGTGGTATAAGTCTTAGATCGATGAAAATAAATGATCTTTGCTCGGGCCAGGAGTGGTTACGACAATGCTAGTCCCGGAGTCGGAACAGTGATCAGCAGAAAGATGCTCAAGGTGGAGAGAGGGACGACGAATTTGAGGATGACATAAATATCCATGTGTCCACTTACAACCCCAGTGAGTATATGTTTCATGATGTGCTACTGGGCCACGCACACAACGAGGATGAGTTGAACCCTTCTGATGAGCATCCCAAGGATTTGCACATCAAATCTATATAGGGGGAGCATTATGAGCCAGAAACCTCAGGCCACAGGGAGGGAGCCAATGTTGATCCTTTTGTATATTTGTACCTACAGAATATTGACAGCTCAATATCAAGGTTGGATGGTCATGTATCAAACCGTCCAATTGATTGTCCCACACATGGACCCTATAACAATCAATCGGCTTAACTCGGTATTGTATGCCCTTATCACACTCACTTGCTAATCGGTTTTCACAATAATCCGAGTGTAACGCCGTTTGAGATGCCCAATAATTCCTCCATTCATAAAACCACAACTGGATGAGGCATTTAAGATGTTCCAACAAGCACGTTATGGGCAACAATCGATATTCTTTAGTTAAGGAATTGAAACACTCTGCACTATTGGACATTATGTTGTCGTATCTTTGTTCTGTTTGGTAAACTCATGCCCACCTTTCAAGATCGATATCCTCCAAATATTTTGTTACAAAACCATCTCGAAAACTTCAAAGTTGGTCCAGTGTGCCTGGAAGTCTGACATGCGAAATGCCCTGACTGCATCTTTGAACATCACAATAACCGCATTGTCCTTAACGTTTGAAATAATATTATTTTCTATGTGGTACGTGCATAACCCATAAAATGTTGTGAGGAAAATTTCATGAATGAAAATTGCTGATAGATAACATTTGATCCGATACGAACACTAAGTTAGGGGGTTCTCCAATAGTACACTTCAAATTCAACATATACCGTTTCCATTCTCGATCGATTTCATTATCCATTATAACATATGCTAGTGGGTAACTTGGTTGTTACCGTCCATGGAAATGTCGACCAACATGGACCCTTTGTATTTTTCTTTCAAATGTGACATATCAATAATTATCACAGGCTAACAACTTGCAAAACCTCTAATACAAGGCCTTAATGCCATAAACATATACTTGAAATGCACATTATCTTCAAGTTCGATTTCAAACATTGCACCTGGATTCTTCATTTTTAACGCTTCTCCGTAACCATGTAAAATGACCTAGGACTCTTCTGAAGTACCCCTAGTGAGAGCATAGACAGTTCCCCTTGCACACCACACTTTGTTGTAACTTATGTTTTCGTCATACTCTTTCCTTATATCCTCAATGATGTGACGAGATTTATAAACACATCCTATGCCTGTAAACTTGTCTTTGATTAGCTGGCCAACTACCACAGTCGTTGCTTGTCTATGGTCACGATTCATAATTCCAATAGAACATTTGTGTGTACACATATATTTTGTGATCTTAAATATATTACACTTGAGATTTTCACTGCATGAAGGCTCCACTTACAACTCTCCCCAATATATTTAACAGTGAACAAAGACTTATTTGACTTTCTTACCTTATATTCAAAATTATTGTTTATGGATAGAGCAAATAATCTCATTTTCAAGTCACTTTTACTTTAAGAAAAAATTGACCAACTTCAACATCTATCCAAGATGAGGAGGTACCAGGCATAATCAATTATCCTCTACGACATGAAGACCTGGATTGTGGAACCACTGAAGCCACTACAAGTGCACACACCTCTATTGGACCACAATCCATAGAATCCATGTTGATCTCTCGTTATCAGCTACAAAAGAATCACACTCTTCTGGAGAACCACAATCCATTAAATTCAATCCAATCGATCTCTCATTACTAAACACTGGTCGGTTACACTGCGTTTCTCTTTCCAAGTCTCGTGGATTAGTGTGGTCATTGCCTATTGATAATGTTGATGGTTGAGTGTTCATAGACAATAGAATATCATCCTCTTCTCGATTAAATTCATATGACTCCTCATGTTGTCTATCTACAACCGTATCATCATAACTTATATTCAAATTTTCGTCATGATTCACTTTTAGCATTACAAATAGCTGAACTCTTGAAAGATTTTCTTGGAAAGGAAGGAAGTGAATGTCACCATCGTTTCGTATGTACTGTGGAGGGGGGTTATTGTCAAACTTATATTTAACTTTCAGTATAACATCAAACTCTGAAGAACTTACATTTGTAACCTTGTAAATGTGAGTTTTAAGTCCTTCATACTTCAATGTAATAGACATAATGATTCCTGTCAGCTCGCCTCCAATATACAAACTTTGGTTCTCATCCAAATCACCTCTGTATCGAATGAGTAGACATTTTTCTATCATCCTACAAAGTAAGAGAATATTTTTCATTAAGTTGTATAAACAGATGAATATCAGTTTAATACACAATTTCAATTCTGCTCTCAATCTCTCTTGCTCTCTCTCTCAATATTGGTAATGATCTATCGCTCTTACTCTTCCACTGGTTTTCTCTCTACTTTTGGTCTTGCTCTTACTTTTCCAATACACGATTCCCTTTCTTTATGCTATTTTCATACCTTTTTTTGAGAAATCACACAGCTCCAACAAACACCTAAATATTAAAACTACATTATGGAAAAATCCATTCCGTTATGAAAAACCTCGTTTAATAAAACTTTGTTCAACAAAACACTGTTTAACCCGTTGAAGAAAGTAATCACAGTGAAATGAAATTTAGATTTTAAAGAATTCACCATTGTATGTTTAAGATATTAAGGATTTAAGGCTTTAGACGGATGATTTCGTGAAAATTGTTAAATCATTCAAACACTAACAAGCAATCACATCATGAAGGAAGAGCGAGAGCGAGACCAATATCTTGAGGAGGCAATTCCCATAATCTAGTATGGCGATCAACATAGGCTCATTTGAGGGGTTTTTTTTTAAAAAAAAAAAAAAAAAGAAAAGAAAAAGAGGTCATTTAGCATTTTGATCCAATTTTCCAACGAAAAAAACGTTTTTATTTATTTATTTTTTAAAAACCTGCTTTCGTTTCAATGACGCTCTCTCGGACTTCGGCGCTTTCCTTTCTCCTGCTCCTTAAACCCTTCATCTCACTGTGCATCTCCATTTTGTTGGCGCCAATCCGAATCTCTGTTCTTATTTCATTTGTTTCTCACACATGAATTCCCTTCATCGCATTCGAATTCTCTCTTTAACGAATGAAAATCGAATTCTTCAACTGCTTCAGCAAATCAAACAAACCCATTTCGGTTCTTCCTTCCATGGTAGAACCTTCTCAAGCAGATCTTCTTCCCCTTCCTCCGGAGCCGGCAAGTTTGGCAATGGCGACGATGAATGGAATGATACTTGGGAATCTGCTTGGCTTCCTGAAGACCTTTCGCCGAGGAACAAAGCGCCATGGGAGAACGATGTGAACTTCCCTTCTGGAAACCCTACAATTGTGTTTCCATCGGACGTGGATGCAGAAACCAAAGCGTTCGTTGAGGACATGAATGAGAATTGGGACGAGAGGCGAAAGGCATCTCAAACGCAGAAACAAGGATTGAATCAGCAAGAGAAGGAAGGTGTTGGTGATGGCGGCGGCGGCGGGTCGCTTTATAGCTTGGAAAACATAAAGAAGGATTATAGATTGAAGAAACAGAGGATTCATGCTAATTTGTGGATGAAGGAGATTGAGAAGCAAGAGGAGGCTAGGTTGGGGGATTCCATTGCTGGCAGTGGGGATGACATTGAAAGATTGATGGATAGCTGCTCTGAGTGAGTCTTCTTTCTCTCTTGTTAGTGCAAATGGTTAAAGCCTGATGTTTGTGGTTTTTCTCTGCTGATCATATTATCTAGTATAGATGTTTGTTAATTGGATTAAGGAAGTAGGGTTTGGAATGTTGCAAGATACCTGAATTCAAGTATTTTTTTTAATGGAAAACCAAACTCTTATTGAGAAATATGAAAGAAAATATGAGATTATACGAAATAGCACTAGCCCCATGAAAAG
Organism: Benincasa hispida; assembly: GCF_027475165.1. Classification (NCBI taxonomy): domain Eukaryota; kingdom Viridiplantae; phylum Streptophyta; class Magnoliopsida; order Cucurbitales; family Cucurbitaceae; genus Benincasa; species Benincasa hispida. The sequence continues at coordinate 52,961,341 of NC_143479.1, forward strand.
AGTCCCAACACTAACTAAAAAGGGACACCAATCTAAAAGAATAAGACCCATCAGACAATAACAAAAACATGGTCGATGCCCACGAGGTAAATTAGGTATTAAATCCAACATTCCTATTATGAAAATGGCAAGCAAAGAAAACAGAAAACGTACAGTGTAGAGAAATCGACATAGAGATTTAAGTGGTCCATTAATAGCGTGTTAGCTACTTCCATCAACAAAGGGAAAGAGTAGTTTGTTATTAGAGAGAAAATATCGTATTACAAATTCAGAAGCGTGCCAATAGAGTTCAAAAGTTTATGTAGCACACTTCTCTAAATCTTAGGGTCAAAATCGTAAATAACATAAATATGAATACAACTTAGGGTCTGTTTGGCTTGACTTGAGAAAAAAGTGTTTTAAAAAATTTCATTTTTATTTAAACACTTTGGACAAAAATGGTTGAAAATATCCTTCAAAAGCTATTTTGAGTAGTTGTCAAACCCTCTAATTTTTTGTAAAATGACTTATTTTTTAAATTAACCACTTGAAAATGCATTTCAAACACACCCTTATATTCGATGTGTCAGATAATAGATTCAAGATATTCCAACAAATATTTAGACCTAAAAGATACTTAACAATTTAGAACCCTTGTCATCAAGAATTGACTTGGGTACCCTTAGCCAGCTAGAGATTAATGGTTTGGTCAAGAGCATAATTTAAGGAGTGGCCACTCAAAACCTGTTCATATAAAAAAGAAACACAATAAGGAAAATATGTCTGCAAGGTACTGCCTTGCTACCTTTTTTTTTTTTTTCCTTTTTTGTTCTTCTGTGCAAGCACAACAAATCTAAAGTGCTATGCTATGGTTGTAGGATTTTTGAGTCTGTCAATGATGATTTAAACCGTTCAAAAGTTCCAAGTTCTTCAGAGTTCAGAAATAAACCTGATGGATGGGAAACAGTATCCAAAGGTCATGATGGAAATGTATGGGAGATGACACAAAGAGAAGAAGACATTCTTCTTCAGGAGTTTGATCGTCGAATTGCATACAACAAATTTCAGGTGCATTAATGTTTCCTCGTTTTGCTATGTTACCACGTTTCTCTAAACAGATATATTTCTTCGGATAAGAGACAGAACATGACATTAGAAAGATGAAATATACAAGGGAAGAGTACATCTAAAACATCAAAGGAATTTAAAAGAAAATTTGAGTAATCACACAAAGGAAACAAAGAATTCTAAGTGGAAGAGAAACAATATAAGATGTTAGTCAACTTGGCATAGCTCAGTTGGTTAAGACATATACCATTGACCAAGAGTCAAATTCCCCACCCTCACACATTGTTGAGCTCAATATGTATGTGTATGCGTGTATATGAAACATCCCATAACTCGGTTGAAGACCATTCTTTTCTAAGCTGAATTACATTGCTTGAAATGCATATAATCACAAGTCTCTATGGCTTCTCGTATAATTACTAAAATATCTCATTTATTTACTGGTACAATAAATAATCGCTTGTGTTATCATGCCAACTAAATCCAGAGGTGTAGTATGCATATAGCATGGAATTCAGAACTTAAACTTTTCTTTCTGGTTGTAGCTGTCAAATTCAGACTAAGTTCACTGAGAACGCATTAAAAAACTTCTAAACAAGAAAAATCATAATAGTTTTCTTCCATAGAGGGTCATTGGAAAACACTAGTCCTGTTATTGATGAGTCGATTATAGTTTTCTTCCATAGAGGGGCATGGAAAAATCATGATAGTTTTCTTCCATGAGTTTTCTACGTTTTGATTAATCATTAGTTGATACTTTGATGTTACAATTTTAACTCTCTTTAATCAAGTATATCATCATTTCATTCAATTGGAGTTCACCATGCCCCTTTATGTTTTCCCTCTTCACTGTTGCTTATACAAATTTTATCTGGCATGAGATTCCACTGATATTTGGACTTATTTCTCTGGATTTTCTTTTCATTTTATGAAACTCTCTCTCTTTAGCGTACCCGTTACCGAGTTGCTCGGTTTCATGTGCAGATTGCTAGTTTCATCAAGACCCATATATTTAGTCGTCGGAGACCAATCGATGGGTGGAAATACATGATAGAGGAATTTGGGCCAAACGCCAAGAAAGGGAAAGGTAGTGTTTCAAGATTGCCTAGTCTTTCTGATTCTTCCACCCAACCCTTCAAGGAGGAAAAAGTTGCAGCCTCCCCTTCTCTCACACCCTTGAAGAGGATTTAACTCTTTGAAAGCTACTTCTTGGACCATCTGTGACTTAAAAAAGCTTGCAACCATTAGAAAAGCCATCTCATGCTCTCCAAGTATAATGTTATGTTGGTCATGTTGATGTTTGTAAGTAGTGATTCTAATCTGAGTATTCTTGCCTGATATATCATGAAGCAAAATGAGAGTCTTGCACTTGTTTCTAGGGGTGCCTATTGAGGGCCGAAAAACTGAAACGACCAACTGAAACCGATTGAACTGAAGTTGGTGGGTTGGTTTGGCACCAACGACATTTGTTCCTTGCATTTTAAAAACTGACTGTTTGGTCGGTCGGCTACACCGATATGCAAGAAACTTGACCAATCGACCGACTTCTATGGTTTTTAAAAAAATATAATTATAGAAATAAGATTATCTTTAAGTTCTCTCGCACAATGCAGTCCGATTCCCCATCAATCTGTTCTGCCGCCACTGTCGCTCGACTCCATTCGTTTCACGCAACCCAACTTTGAATAATAATAATAATAATAAAAATAAAGATATTATTGAATGACAAAATAGAAATTTGCTTGGTAATTATTTTAGATGAAAATTTTATATTATTAAAATTGATTTTGAATGATTAAAAATATTTTATAAGTAATTTTAAAATTAATAAAAATGAATTTACTCTTGAAAATCTCTGTACGATCTTTCTAAATGGAATAAATGCCAGCATTTTGAGATTTGTATCTAAGTTAATTTAAGGTGAATAAACTATGTGCTCACATTTCAGTTTTCACTTTTCTTTTCGAAAGCTATAGGTTTGATATTTAACTACCATAGGTTAGTTTAATAATTAATAGTCAATTTAAGGATATGTTTGATTTAATTTTTTCAGGTTTAATTTTAAAAATAAATTATTTTTTTAAAAAAATTTAAATATTTGACAACCATTCAAAATAGATTTTGAAACAATTTTTAAGTATTTTAAATAAAAATGATTTGATAGTTTAAATAAAATTATTTTTTTCAAAAAGCATTTTCTCCGATCAATCCAAACATGCTCTAAGTCTTAAAGAGCTTAAAAGAAATGAGTGTTAAAACTTAATATCTTGAATTTTCTTTGTAACAATTTTCAATAGGGTAGGTGAGATTAGTTGAGATAAATGCAAGTAAGAAGGTAAAGATGGTTTAATCATTTATCTATGTTTAAGTTGATAAAACTCTAGAGAACAATTACATAGATGCAGTAAGACGAGAAATATCGACAAAATATGGTGGACTAAAGACCAATGAGAACTTTATTGGTTTTAGAGTGAAGATGGAGAGAATCAAACCTTCGATCTCTTGAATAATGACTTATACTTTCTCGAGCTGCTAACCACAGTTTGAAAGCATATGAAAGTCAAACACCACCAAATTCAATAGCTAACCTTGCGTTACTTCTATTTTTCTACCTTTATTAGTGACTGAAAAAAGAAACTAACAAATAACCTTAAAAAAACTGTAGTATTAGATGGGGATTGCTTGACATTCATCCCAATGAAGCAAAACCATGATTATAAACATTGCACTTTTGCTGCTCTATAACTGAAGATAAGATTTGGATCAATAAATAATATACATGTAAACCAAATACTATTCAGCATTGGACCCTTACTAATTCATAACACGTTGAGGAGTGATTCTAAGATGGTTAAAATCACTTTTGTCATTTTTAAAACCACTCAAAAATTACCTTTTATCATTCAAAATCAATTTTAATAGTATAAGAAATGCTTTGTTAAATATTAAATTAATTTTAAGTGATTAAAAGTGTGTTTCAGAGTGATTTTAAGTACGACAAAAGTGATTTTAAACATTTTAGAATTACTCCTACACATGCAGTCAAGTAACTCTGTATACCTAATGCAACATTCTCCCAACAGACCCAAACCAATACCATTTGTCCGAATGGAGTAGCTTAGAAGGCAGCTGAACTAGTTCTACGCAGCTGATACTTCGGTTCCAAGATTGGTTCGCTTTGCATCGTGTTCTCGAATTCCTACTTGGTTAGACAAAACAGGGTCAGTGGTTGGAAGAACAGAGGCATTTAGCTCATTGAGATGGAAAGAGAGAACCAGGTAGAAGGATCATTCGAAGATAAAAGAACAAAGATGAAAGATAACAGGAACAATTCAAAACTATACATGGAACAGATATTTATATATATTGGTCAAACAAAAAACAGGATCTAGTTCATCAATCAAGAAAAATTACAAATAAGAAGAAATATAATTACATTTCATCTAAGCAAACATTGGATATCATATAAGGGAACTGAGAGTTGAAACCAAACCGAGACTGAGATGAATTGAAAACTAAGAACACATCCTCTTTTTGCACATTGAATTGAATTGTAGCCCATACATCAGAATGTGAATACTGTTTTCTACAAATATGCTTTATCCACTTAGTTTCTAAATTTTAAAAAGTTTAATTATGCCTATGACTTCTATTAAGTTACTGTCATTAACAACCTTATGATTATACTAAGCTAATTAGAATAATGTTGGAAAATTTTGTATCAGGTGACAAACGAATGGCAGAAACGTGGAATACTATTTTGACAAGTCCATTATTTAATCCTCATTCAATATTCCATTGTTTCTTTTCTCTGCTTCATAAACCCTATAGGATTGCCATTACAGCAATAGTCCATAGAACTCAAGACTCTGGACAGTGTCTAACCAAAAACTTGGAACAAATACTTTTTCAGGGAAAAATACCTTTTTGGTCTCTGAGTTTTGAAGAATGAGTGCATTTAGTGCCTCGTGTTTCAAATTAGCCCTTTTGGACCTGAGTTTTCAAGAATAGGTTTAAAAGGTTCCTCCATTTTTTTTATTTTTTATTTTTATTTTATTTATTATTGTTTTTTTTTTTTAAGAAAAACCATTCAATTTAAAAAGAAAATTTGATAAATAGCTTACATGGAAAGTTGATTGGGAAAAAAATATATATTTTTAATTTTTTTTCTTTCTCTCTCCTCCCTCTCATCCTCTCTCATTCTCTTCCCACTTTGTTCTCTCTCCTTCCTCTCCACTCCGATACATATTCCAAAAATTCAAGAAAAAGAAACCTCAATCTAAAACTCCATCTAATCACCTCCCCAATCTCCTAAAAGAGATCAAAACCTTCACTTATCGAAAACCTAAATTATTTCATTCAAGAATGGCATATGGTGGTTGGGAAAATGTGAATCTGTAAGTGGGGTTTCCATAAAATGCAAGAAAAAGGAGAACTTAAATTGTAAGGGGGGGTGGGTTTCCATAATCTTAAGTGGAAGTTACAAAACTTAATTATATATAATTCCTTGTAGGTATATATTTAGTTTAACATAGCCATGGTGCATTAGGAAGATGAGGGAGATGGCACCTATGCGACTTTCTGTTGAGATTGTTTAGAAAAAAATAAATTGGAAAGATTTGGTAATGGTAATGGAGATGGAGGAAAGAGACCACTCGAATGAGAGAGAAAGACATAGGATGATGAGGGAGGAGATGGAACAAGAGAGAGGAGAGAGAAAAAAGGAAAATATTAAAAAAATATATTCTTTCCATGTCATCTTGCCATGTCAAGATCTACAACTCTTTTTAAATTAAGTTTAAAGTTTTTTCTTTTAATCCTATTCTTGAAGACTCAAGGACCAAAATAGCCAATTTGAAATATGAGGGACTAAATTCACGTATTCTTCAAAACTCAGGGATCAAAAATGTATTTTTCCCTACTTTTTAAGTCACTAAATTTTTAGTATAGTTTTCCTTTGGTTTCTAGATCTTAAATTGTGTTACCTCTAACTTTTGAGTTTGTTTCCATGTGGTCTCTAGATTTTACACTTTTACCCTTGAGTAATTGATGTTCACTTTTGTTTCTTGAGGTTAACTATCAATTAATTAATTTTAAGTAATTATGATATGAATTTTACAATTAATTTTAATAGTGATGGAAAATTAATGAAAACATATTTAATTATAATTAATTTAATTTCTTTGAATAAAATTAATAGAAAATTAATCAAAAGTGGGTATTAGTGAAACTCAAGAGTAAAGATGTAAACTTTTGATGCCTATGGACCAAATTGAAATTAAACTTAAAACTCAAGAGTAAAATTTTAAAATTTTGAAACTTATGAACCAAATGAAAATTAAACTCAAAACTTAAGGATACATGTGCAACATTTTGAAATCTAGACACCAAAAGAAAACTATACTAAAAAACTTAGGACCATAAAGATATTTCCCCCCAAAAAATTTTGTCTTCTTTGGACACTTCTGCTTTTAATCTTCGATAGATCGCCCTCTAGTGCAACTTTAGCAGCTGTGAAAATGGTGAACAGTAACTTTACCCAAAAATTCACCTTTCCCTGAACTTGTATTCTTCCTACGAATTCTCTCCACTTTAGAATCAGTTCTCAGCCTCGCCATTATATTCCAGGATTTGATATTTTGACCCTATTAATCACAGTGATAGTTCTTTGGTACTCTCCACATACAGTATTACGTGATTGCAGAATAAATTTCTTTTTCCATCCAATTCTGAAAACGGTAAATTTCTTTTTTCTCCATATATGCTGAAGTTTGATTTGTGCCCCTTTTGACTCCCAAAAATGCTTTTTCTTTTTCTTAAGAAATGAAAGAACATACACAGGTATGCTAACTATTGTTTTGTTCAACAACTCCCATGTTCCGGGGGAAATCTCCACACCGATTTCAACAAAAGTGCCTCATTTCTGTTCCTACTATCACCACTGCCTAGAGATGAAAGAAATCAATGTATTTTCAGGGGGAGCTCGTTCGTGTTTTGCAACTTTTGAATCAGCTCATTTAAAAAGTTTTCCTCTTGGTGTTCTTTTACAAAAGGATTCAAGGGGTTTTCTATTCAAGATATTAATCGTAGTTGGGAGAATTTTATTGTTTCTTCTTGTTCTTTTATTGTTTTTCTCATTTTTTCCTTATGTTTCTTCTGTTACTGTTGTTATTTGGAATTGTTCTCTTATGTTCTTTACGTGTTTTCTTTCTTAACGTTGTATCTTGGAGCATTAGTCTTTTTTCATTCTCTTTGTGAAAAGTGTGGTATCGTTACTTTTTTTTTTTTGGAGAAAAAAAAACCCTGCAGGTATTCCATGTTACCTAGGGTAAGGAAGTTGTCCCCAAAATAGCAAGAGGAAGAGATGTCCGAATTAAGGTCTTTTGGATTCTATCCAATATTTACAGACCACAAGGAGAAGAGTCCAAAGAGAATTTGCAAGGAGATGGCTTTACAAAGACCGTGCACTCTCTGGTCAAATGCTCAAGCAAAGAAGAATAGAGAGTTCCCAGGAAATCCACATTCCACGATCTGCCATCGGCCTTATCAATAAGACTATAACCATCAATCAGAGAGCTTAAAGAGCACCCTTCTTTGGATTTCTCTTTCATTTGTACTCCTCCTCAACCCAAGTTCTAACAAACATCAGTGCTATCCCAAAGATCCCCGGTTCTCTCTTTACCAAAATAGGTGGCAACTTAAATCCTTTACTAAAGTGGGACCTTGATAGCTCAAGAATTGTGAGAAGGAAAACTATTGTTATCCTCCCATTCTCAGTTCTAATTTGTAAACATAATCTACAACGGAGACCACCAATTTATAAGCTGACTCAAGGGAAGTCCTTTTTTCTTGTGGCCTACTAATAATTATATGAAACCTCCCGCTTCAAATTTGCATCTACAACTCTATGGAAGTCAATAGATTGATAAAAAATTGAGATTGAGGAATAAATGTAGGCTAAGACAATCATAGACTTATTCTCATAATGACCACTAGGTAATTATAAGAAACTTCCTGCTTCAAATTAGCTTTCACAATGGTTTCTTAACGAACTACCGTAGACATGAAATGCAATTGTTCCATTGCTCACTCACTGAAAGTCCATAGACTGAGATCATGTTAATATTGAGAATGCATATAGACAAAAACAGCACAAACTTATTCCTTAAGAAAGTGGGTTATTTCATTAATGAATGACTCTTTTGTTACCATAATATTGTCAACTGAAGAATCCAATCATAGAATTTTTATTGAAACTTAAAAAGTCATTAAATCAAGCAGGCATATGAGTGCATGATCACACAACAATTCACATGCAAAAAAATCATTCACCTTCTCTTTCTTGAGCTTTAAATTCTCCTCTTCAAGACGTGAGACCTTGTTCACCAATTCATTATGGTAGGCCTACATTTGGATCACTGGATCAGCTATCGAGATTAACAAACGAGAAACATATGAGAAATAAATAGTCCTCTAGAGGAAAAGTTTCCAAAATAATGACCTGTTTTCTGGCTCGAGAGCGAGCCGCAGACTCCCTATTCTTGATTTTTCTCTTTAGCCTCCGCTCCATAGTCTTCTCAGGTGTGTCTGAGGGATCCCTTCTCCGTTTTGGTGTCGTTGTATCTGATTGTGTGCCTAGTGAAGGGGTTGATGACAACAAGCCCATTTTCTGTGAAAAATTCCTCTCTGCCAATGCCATAGTATCAATGGCATCCAAGCCCATAATGGAACTTGGAGAAGCCTCAGCATAAATCCCTGCTTGTATCAAGAAATCCTCTAAAGTCACCTCACCAAGTATAATCTCACTATGCTCACTGTTCAAATCTTCACGATTTTTTTTCTTCTGCCCATGTTGAATCTCCCTCCACACATCATCAACAGTCTTCCCACTCAATGCTCTGGCCAGTGAGAAACTGGCCTGACGTTGGAGAGAATATACTGAAGAGGAACTCTCACTCTCCATTCCCATGGATTGGTTGGCTTCAGTTGTCCAGATGTTATGAAGAAGCTCATCAAGGTTCATGCTGCCTAATGGCTTTCCCATTTCACCTAACTGGTTTTTAACCTCTTCAAGAGTAAGACCGTACCATGAGTTTTGCCTTGTCAATGGGGCAGGTTGTAAATGAGATTGTTGGCCGTTCAATTGAGAACCCATCGTCTGAATCCCCATTCACAACGCTTTCAAAACCAACCTTGAGGTTTGATCTATCATCATGAGAATCAAATTTTTAACTCTTAGTCATATACTAATTACACCCATCACTTATCAACCAGGTTTACCTTGCAATTTTTTTTTTCTTTTTTTATAAGAAACCAACATTCATTGAGAAAGATGAGTGGATATACAAGAGCATAACAAAAACAAAAAAAAAAAAACAAAAAAAAAACAAAACAAAACAAAACAACCCTCACGCCCAATTACAAATTACAAAGAGTGGCTTCAATCCAAAAGAATCATATTAATCATATTATATATATGTGCATATATAAATATATATTTGGATAGAAATAACAACTTTCATTCAGAAAAAATGAAAGAATACAAGGGCGCATAAAAAATCAAACCCACAAAAAACCCTCTCAAAGAAACAGGTTCCAACTAACTAAAATGTTGTCTAAAGAGTAGTTACAAAAGGTCTTCGAAATTGAAGGAGACATAAAACTTCAGACCACACATCACTAGGGTCCCTCTCCAACCCTCTAAGCATTCTGTTATTTCTTTCTCCCCACAAAACCCATAACAAGGCACACACCCCAGCTTTCTAAAGAAAGGGGCCCTTCTCCTTAAAAGGCAGAAGGAGGAACTCCCCGATTGAGCCACTAACACTCCCCAACCATATTAACAATATAGTTACAGAAAAAACAGTGTTAACAAATGCCCAAAGGGATGAGTTAAACTCAATCACATCCCAAACATCCCCCCCATACGGATCAACCCCCAAAAGAACTATACTATCCCTCTCAAGCCAAATGCCCTGTAATGGAGCAAGACAACAAGACAAACAAAGAACCTCCCTTGTCACGAAAAGGAGGATTCAAGAGCACCTCCTCAAACATTGAACAGCAACCTCTACTACCAGCAGCACAAGCCCAAGGGTCCTAAAGATAAACAGCATATATTTCAGAATTCAAAGCAAAACTAATTTAAACACCCACCACCAGTCTCAAGATGTAAAAACGAAGACCCATTTTCACAACAATGAAAATAAGATTTCTATTTCCTTCAAACCGAACAGAAATTCACACAAAAAGTCCACATCAGTATAACCCCTTGAGATATAAAATGAACCAACGCTAAAAAGCAAGCCAGAGATACTCGCGATCAATATTGCTGCCTCTCGATTTCCCAATTCATCGAGAAATATCAAGGATCAATACAACCATAAACATAAAACCTCGAGTGTTTTGCAGCAGTAAAGCAGGGGAGATTCTTAGAAGAAGCCCAATAACATGAAAAAAAAAATACCCATGAAAGAAGAGGAAAAAAGAAGAAGAAATTGGAAAGAAAGCGATTAGAAGTACGGACCTGTGGCAGTGAAGACATGAATAGATCAGATCTGAGAGGACAAGTGGAAGGAAGAAGATGGGGTTGTGGAAATTGAAATGATTTTTGCTTGAAACTTTCCTGATTTGTGACACACGTATTTTCCGAATCAGGGTAGGAAAAATTAGAAGACGCACGAAAGTGAAGAGAACCCACTGATTCTTGTCGCTTTTGATCACTTTTGAAATTCTGAATTTCGATTTTCTCTTTGCTTTTTCGGGATCGATCTCCTTCGTACTGATTTCGGCTACTCCAATTTAATGGGTTTTTTTTTTTTTTTTCTTTTTTCCGCAATGCAGTATCCAGAGATAATGGGCCAAAAAAACCATTTTAAACCTTTAAAATGACAAATGATTCGGTTTTTTTAAAAATGTCAAACGTCTGTTGCTGAAGTCATGATTATATGAAGTTATGATATTGTCCTTCTTTTTTTCTTCTCCGACATGACCAACTCCAATGAACAAGTGATGAGAGAGATGAGTGGTTTTTTTAGTTAGGAAACGAAGAGAGAGCGAAAAAAGAAGAGAGAACAAGACGAGAGAGAGTGACACATAGTAATTTGTGAGAAAAAAAAGAATAGAGTGAGACGAGCGAGAGACATAGTGATTTGTGAATGAAAAAAGAAAGAGCAAGAACGAGACTGTTTTTTCGCATGCACGCGAGTATATTTCGGTAATTTCACCCGAATTTGACATCAACAAGAGGTCATTTTGACTTTTTTTTCAAAAACCGGATCATTTCCCATTTTTTACCTAATTTTTGGATCATCTATCCAATGGACTCTAATTTCTTTGCGACAGATAATTAATGGATTATGAATTTATAAGAAAAATCAAGGAACATATTGAATTTATTGTTATAGTTTTATTTATAATAATCGGTTGATTATAATGGTTTGTATTTAATCAACATAATATTTTAGTTTGAACTTCTTTATACTTTAATTTTAAGAAGAAATTTGATTATATTTATTTTTACTTCGTTTTTTATAATTATATTAAAGCTAAAAAAAGTGTTAAAGTTGATTTTTTTTTTAATAATTACACTTTTTTATTTTAATTTAATAAATGCATTTGATTACCATTCTTTTTGTTTTTTTTTTTTTTATAACTATACTAAAAAAAATCAAAGTTGAAACTTCAATTTTTAATTATAATTTTTTATACTCTAAGTTAAGAAAGAAATTGATCACATTTTTCTTATATTCATTTTTTATAACTATATTAAAGCCTTAACGTAATTTTTTTTAAAATAATGTTTTTTTAAAATATAATGACAAAAATAGGGTCGGAGGGAAACTTTTTCTAAGAATAGGTATTTGGGAAAACTATTGACAAAATTGGGGTAGTGAAATCGTGGTACACGATTGCCATGTGGCAAACTTGTGTACCCGATACACGAGTACCGTTTAATCCAATCAGTATCATGTCGGCTGACTGGTTGACCAGTCAGACGCAAACTCGTGGACCCGGTCCACTATTTGCTTTTTTTTTTTCTTTCTTTTAAAAGTGTGTTGACTATTTTTTTTTAATTGTAGATGTATAACAATATTAAAACTTTAGGAATTGGTCTACAAATTCCTTCATTATTAAACTTAATTATATATTTAATCTACAATGAAAACATCTTACACTCATATTAAAAAAAATGTCATGATATTAAAGAATATTTACAATTAATTCTTTAATTTACATTTTGAAAATGAAATTTACATGAAAGATAAAAACGACCCCCTGACCCTTACCCCATGGGGTTCATTGAATCGTCTTGTTTGTTGAATAATACCTCCTACGTTGACCAATGTTTGCTGACACATTGAACCCAATTTTGGTAAGTTGTTCTGCACTGAATATTATTGAACATCGCCGATAAAATTATTCTGTACAATAAAAAAATAAATATTAAACAATATTCATATCATATATATGAAAAATGTCTGATTTTAAATCTCTTACCATGCAGTAATAGTAAGCGCTGTCAGGTGTGATAACTTGTACCAGGTAGTTGTCTAATACAGCTGGCCCATTTGTTAATTCTCCCTGTATACAACGATTCCATGCCAGTAGGATAAATATTCCGCATGGATTCGACGCTAGTCTTGGTCATACTTACCTCTCAAATCGATCTGGTGTAGTGCTGGGAGTGTAACTATATGGAAGCATATAAGATAGCTAACGGTCAACCAGATGTCTTCACCATCACGACAATAATGAGGTAAGGATGACCAAATCTGTTGTGTGTATGGCGTCCAAATAATCTGACAACAAAAAAAAGTATACTTATAAAATGTTTTAAATATTCATATATATATATATATATGCTACCTGATTGTGCATCAACATGTCGAATATTTTTCTGTACACGAGCAACATATTTGCTGACTGTTCAGAGGCAGCTAATACACCACTCCATCTAAAATTATAAAAAATACAATTAATTTATATTCTTACATGGTAACGAAATAAATATATAAATGAAATTATACCTGGCATTAAGTGGACGATGATCTGGGGCTTGTAGCTGGACTTGTGGTGCTATAATTGAAAATCGATCATAAGCCCATACTTTAGTAGTATCAGTGGCCCCGCTATTTCTAACGCTTGTGCATTGGAAGCCGACATGCACTACCCCACGAGTACGTACCAGCGTGTTCGAAATCAAATAATAGTGGGAGGAACATAAGATGTACTAGAGTATTTGACTTGTCAGCAAACAAAAATCCTCCAATAAGTTGTAGGATGTATGCTCGTGCATACTTACGTACGCTGATGTTGTCGGCATCGGGAGGTAATTCTAGAAACTGGGACGCCAACCAGGGGATACTCAATCTTGATCCCTTCAGATCCTCTGGTAGAACGCCTAAGAGCTCTTCACAAACGTTCTTCCAGTCATACTGTAGTGAACCTGTCAATGGTTGCCCGTTCACTCGTAACCTAAATGTATGGCAACATCCTGCAACGTAATCATACATTCTCCACAAGGCAGGTAAAATGTGTGGGTTTTTGATCTCCAACGCTCAACTAGAGCATCAATAAGCTGGATAAAACCAATGTGTGCAACCCAAGAAAACCTACCTGCTGAACATAGGGAATAATGCAGTGATCAAATGGGATAGTATGATGTGCAGTCGCCTCCCTTCTCCGACAACTCAACACTATAGTGGAAATCTTTGTGAACAATGCACATTTTGTTGGTATAATTGTACAGGATTAGAAGGACCAGATTTCATTACCTAAGAAGTTCAAATTACATTATATAATAAAATCCATGACATAAAAGATACATAAAAAGTACATAAAAAGATACAATTATATAAAATAAATTCATTACATAAATTTATTATAAGTACATAAAGAATACAAGTATATAAAATATACAATTACACGAAAAATATAAGTATATAAAGAATACAAGTACACAAAATATACAATTACATGAAAAATATAATACATAAAGAATACATAAAATATACAATTACATGAAAAATATAATACATAAAGAATACATAAAATATACAATTACATGAAAAATATAATACATAAAGAATACATAAAATATACAATTACATGAAAAGTATAAGTACATAAAGAATACAAGTACATAAAACATACAAGTAAAAAAAAAAATACACCTAATGACCCGAAGACGAAGCACCCAGTGTACGTTGTAGACAAGTGCGTCTATTATGTCCTTCTCTCTTGCAAATTGTACATCGCACTGAATCATATATTTAATTCAACCCAAATGCAAACAAAGTAATATATCATGAATCATACATTTAATTCAGCCCAAATGCAAACAAAATAATATATATGTATGAACCAATCTTCATTTTTATAAACATATACATATATTTCTACATTCAACCCAACAAATACATAATCATCCAATGAATTAATCATAACAAAAAATTAGCCAAACAAATAAACAAGCATAATCATCTAGAAAAATAGCCCAACAAAATCTAATTTCTAAGCTCATAAACCATATTAGACAAAAATAGCCCAACAAATAAACAAATATATACGTATATTTCTTGATTCAACCCAACAAATAAATCATTGATCCATAAACTATACATTAAGTTCAGCCCAAATGCAAACAAAATGATATATATAGGAAAATTATATATTGAAAAACAACTAGAGAAAGAATTTTACCACAGAAGCGTTCGGACGATTTTGAACCGACGAACAAATGGAGGACGATTTCAAACAATTTTGGATGGACGAGCAAATGGAGGCATTTGGATTCACAAGATAGAAGCAAAATGAGGAAGATTTCGAAATTTTGGATGGAGAAACGCAACAAAAGAAGGCAAGGTAGAAAGCTCAAGTGGGACGAAAAAGGCAGAAGGTCGGATGAAGAAGAAGAAGGGGTGCGACGGATTTAATGGAGAGGAAGTCGTGTACCGAGTGACTTAAGGTAATCGTGTTGGGTACACGATTACCTCAGTCAACCCTGCATGACTGCCACGACAGACTGTGCGTGCCAGATGAACAGGAACTCGTGTACCCGGTACACGATTTAGAGCTAATTGTGTACCCAGTACACGATTTAAAAACCCATTTTTGGGATTACTTTCCCTTCAACCCTATTTTTGTCATTATATATTAAAAAAACATTATTTTTTTTTAAAAATTCCCTTAAAGTCAAAGTTGATTTTTTTAATTACATTTTTTATACTTCAATTTAATAAAGAAATTTGATTATAATTTTTTATGTTTCATTCTTTATAACTATACTAAAAACTAAAAAATTTCAACGTTGAAATTTTTTCAATTTTTTATAGCTCAATTTTAAAAAGTAACTTGATTACATTTTTTAGTACTATACTAAAACTAGAAAAAATGTCAACGTTTTTTTTTTTGTATTTATATTTTTATACTTAAGTTTAAAAAAGAATTTGATTATATTTTTTATGTTTCATTTTCTATAACTATATTAAAACTAAAAAAAAAAAGTCAAAGTTTTTTTTTTAAAACAATTTTTTTTTGTTATTACAAATTTTGTAGTTTAATTTAAGAAAGAAAATTTCTAAAACTAAAAAACAAAGAAAAAAAGACAAAGAAAAAGAGCCAGAATTGATTTTTTTTTTAAAATTACATTTTGTATACTTTAATTTAAGAAAACATTATTCTGGCAATTCGTTCTAAATTATTATATCTTTAAGTGAAAAATAGAAATCATCAAAATTATGTGAACATTCTTTCTATATAAGTATAGAAACCAAATAAAGACTATAGAAGTGTCTATGAGGGGAAAAACTAATTATAGATTTATCGTAACCAAAAGGGTTTCTAAATAGTCTTTATTATATCAACTTGCGAATTAAAATAATTGTAATCTTTAACTATAATAATAGGGATCTCAACATTAGGTGACCTATAATAACCTACTCCACTCAACTCAATTTGGAGTTCCACATAGAGATGTCCGTTTACCACATGGGGTCGGGATGCCCTCAGACCTGTCGCCCGATCGAAAAAATTATATACATAAATATTATTTTCTTATAATGAAATATACAAATATGTATGTGTGTGTATACATACATACATACATATGTATTGTATGTATGTAAACTCACCTTCTATGAATTTATTTTTAGTTTATTTTAATTAGTTTTAATTGGTTCATTTTAAAATGTTTCTAACAATTAGTTTTTTCTAATTTTCATCTCAATAAATACATCAATATGTATATATTTTAATATTTAAGACTTTATTACTTTTAAGATCATAAATATGGTAATATCTAAGTTGAAGAGTTAAACTTGTAATATTTAAATTTTAATTTTAGAAATTATGGGATTAAATATTTTAATTATATATTTGAATATAAAATATTATTGTTTTATTAGAAAATTTTTAATATTGTTTTTAATTAAGAAATGTATTGAAAATGACTTGTTTAATATATAAATTTTTATCAAGATTGAGAATAAAATTATAAGTTTAAAAAATGAATAATTTTAAAACTACAAATAGGGAATTTTTTGCATGCAAGTAATCCGATCCTCGTGAATTCTCTGCAAGAAAATCTATAAAACTGCAAGAAGAACTACAACAAACATACCAAATATTTAAATTTAATATTTAAATTCCTTTAAAAACAATTTTTCTTCATGTTATTAAAAATGGATAATAAAGGAGAAGGCAAAGAAGAATACAAGAAGCAGTGATTGATTGCGTGCTATAGGGATAACCGGAAGAAAGCCTAAAAAAATTGAATCAGTGCACACTTTAAGTACTGACGACGAGGTACATTCTTCCTTTTCGAGAATAACGTTGTTTCTCTATATTATATGCGATTGAATACAAAGAGCTAGATATGATTGATACTAATAACAAGGCAACACAAATCATCCTCTGACATGTAAACCTTTATAATTATAACTTTATAATTATAGTGTAATTATTGTGTCGATGCCAATTGATAAGCAAATAAGTGGCAATCATAAGGAACTGGCCAAGTAAGAACTATTGAGGTTCTACAAGATGAAAGTGAAGCTCAATAATCTCAAACCAGCTCAATTGAAGCTTGTGGTGAAAATCATTGTAAGAACTTTCCAAGTCAATCCAATCATGAGGCAATCATTATGCCTCAAAGACCAATGACAAGAGATAGAGCTAAAAGACTTGAAGAGGGATTAAATGCTTGCTTCCAATCTAAATTTCCTGCCCATCATGAAGAGTTACAACCCTTCAAGCTTCAAGAGTCACTTGAGCACCTAAAAGTCCTAATGAATCTGGAAATTCATATTCATCCCCATGTTTAATGTTTGATGTATTAATTTATTTCAATGTATTTACATTTATTAAGGTTCATGTATTTAGTTGATAGATGAAAGGTTGCATCATTTCATAGTGTCTTTTCATTTAGTATATATAGTGTTGTATTTTTTTACATTTGGAAGATAGATATAGAAGAAGATTTCGAAATGTAGAATCTTAGGTTTTAAAACCTTGAAAGCCTTTAAGCTTTGTTTCTTGTGTGTTCTTGTGATAGAATGCATGAATATTTGGAGCATTCAAGTGAGAGTTGATCTGTCTTGCTTGTGAAGTGCTTTGAATATCAAGGGTTGATGGGAGTTTCTAACTATGTCTGATCCTTGGCTCCTTAGATCATCTAAGTAATTTGTTATTTAGCCTATCTTAGGGGTTGAGATCAAATTGGTTATGGGGTCTGTTGGGATTGAGTTCTTTGGGTCTTGTTTTTCAACATGGTTTATAAATCCGACGTTCAAGGAGTTCTTTAACATTTTGGTATCAGAGCTTGGGCTCTAGATCAGATATATGTTTCCTTTGTTACTATGTCAATTTGTTTTTTTTTCTTATTCATCTTGTCAGCTTTTGAAAAAAAAAAGTGTCAATTTTGTTGTTTGTTTGGTGTTATTTTCTTTTGTCCTTTCATATGTCGTGTCCTGATCTACAACTTCTCATTATATAGGAACTTTGAATTTGGCTTAATTTGGTGTCAAGTATTTTCGTCACATTTTGTCCATTTTATAAAAACCAAAAAAAAAAAAAAAAAAAGGTTTCAGCTCTTGTTTTCATTTTACATTTTTTTTGTCTTCTTCAATGTTCTAGATTTAAGTTTCATCTACGAGTTTTCTTGCTTCAAGGTCTTCCAATTCAATTTCCTTCAGTGTCAAATATTTTTGTTTTGAAAATCTGTTAAAAAAATAAAAAGTGATGTAATCGGAGAGATTTCCTGTTGAATTTATTCAAGTACAAGAAGATGCATCATAAAGATATCCTTAAGATTCGAGGACGAATCTTCTCGAAGAAAGGGAGAATGATAAGCAAATAAGTGGCAATCATAAGAAGCTGGCCAAGTAAGAAATATTGAGGTTCTACAAGATGAAAGTGAAGCTCAACAATCTCAAACCAACCCAATTGAAGCTCGTGGTGAAAATTATTGTAAGAACTTTCCAAGTCAATCCAATCATGAGGCAACCATTATGCATCAAGGACCAATGATAAGAGCTAGAGCTAAAAGACTTGAGGAGGGATTAAATGCTTGCTTCCAAGCTAAATTTCTAGCCCATCATGAAGAGTTGCAACCCTTCAAGCTCCAAGAGTCACTTTGGCACCCAAAAGTCCTAATGAATCTGGAAATTCATATTCATCCCCATGTTTAATGCTTGATGTGTTAATTTATTTCAATATATTTACATTTATTAAGATTCATGTATTTAGTTGATAGATGAAAAGTTGCATCCTTTCATAGTGTCTTTTCATTTAGTATATATAGTGCTGTATTTTTTTACATTTGGAAGATAGATATAGAAGAAATTTTGAAATGTAGAATCTTAGGTATTAAAATCTTGAAAGCTTTTAAGCTTTGTTTCTTGTGTGTTCTTGTAATAGAATGCATGAATATTTGGAGCATTCAAGTGAGAGTTGATCTGTCTTGCTTGTGGAGTGCTTTGAAGATCAAGGGTTGATGGGAGTTTCTAACTTTGTCCGATCCTTGGTTCCTTAGATCATCTAAGTAATCTGCCATTTAGCCTATCTTAGGGGTTAAGATCAAATTGGTTATGGGGTTTGTTGGGATTGAGTTCTTTAGGTCTTGTTTTTCAACATGGTTCATAGATCCGACGTTCAAGGAATTCCTTAACATTTTGTATCAGAGCCCCAACAGACCCATTGAACGTTAACAAGACCCAAAGAGTTCCAGAATCGGATCTAAGAACCATATTGAAAAACAAGACCCAAAGAACTCAACCCCAACAGACCCTATAACCAATTTGATCTCAACCCCTAAAATAGGTTAGATGACAGATTACTTAGGTGATCTAAAAAATCAAGGATCGGACAAAGCTTCAACTCCCATCAACCCTTGATCTTCAAAGCACTCCACAAGTAAGATAGATCAATCCTCACTTGAATGTTCCAAATATTCATGCATTCTATCTTAAGAACACACAAGAAACAAAGCTTAAAAGCTTTCAAGATTTTAAAACCTAAGAATCTACATTTCGAAATCTTCTTCTATATCTATCTTCCAAATGTAAAAAAATACAACACTATATATACTAAATGAAAAGACACTATGAAAGGATGCAACCTTTCATCTATCAACTAAATACATGAACCTTAATAAATGTAAATACATTGAAATAAATTAATACATCAAGCATTAAACATGGGGATGAATCTGAATTTCCAAATTCATTAGGACTTTTGGGTGCCCAGGTGACTCTTGGAACTTGAAGGGTTGCAACTCTTCATGATGGCTGAAAATTTAGCTTGGAAGCAAGCATTTAATCCCTCTTCAAGTCTTTTAGCTCTAGCTTTGTCATTGGTCCTTGAGGCATAATGATTGCCTCATGATTAGATTGACTTGGAAAGTTCTTACAATGATTTTCACCACGAGCTTCAATTGGGTTGGTTTGAGATTGTTGAGCTTTACTTTCATTTTGTAGAACTCAATATTTCTTGCTTGGCCAGCTCTTTATGATTGCCACTTATTTGCTTATCATTCTCCCTTTCTTCGAGAAGATTCGTCCTCGAATTTTAAGGATATCTTTATGATGCATCTTCTTGTACTTGAATAAATTCAATAGGAAATCTCTCAGATTACATCACTTTTTATTTTTTTAAACAGATTTTCAAAACAAAAATATTTGACACTGAAGGAAACTGAATTGGAAGACCTTGAAGCAAGAAAACTCGTAGATGAAACTCAGATCTAGAACATTGAAGACAAAAATGTAAAATGAAAACAAGAGCTGAAACTTTTTTTTTTCTTTTTTGGTTTTTATAAAATGGACAAAATGTGACGAAAATACTTGACACCAAATTAAGCATGATAAATGATAGAATCAAGGGATAGAGTATGAGTAGCAAAAGAATCGTTCCAAATTCCATTCGAGTTGAACATAAACAATTACAGTACAAGAACGAAAACTAACAATTCATGCAACAACTAGAAATTACAGCATGCTAAACGATAGAATCAAGGGATAGTGTATACGTACCTTTGAAAAAACATGATTCAAACTCCATCAATCAATCTACAAGCATCCACAACACAACAACACGAATGCAACGACCGGTGCACAACACGATCAACAGCACAGACACAACGAACGACCAATGGCTCCTCGAAACTAATCGAGTTAGTGAGGACACCACCATAATGGTTACCTTGGTATTCTTGGTGTGAGAATCCAAGAGTTGTGGGCTATGTATGAACTTGGCTTGAGGAAGAGACAGGAGGACAATGATCGTGTAGACGATCGAGCAAGTGGGAGATAGAAAGCTGTCTATCGCATAGAGATGTGCCCAATCATGTAGTAAATGGCAGCCTATCGTATAGACTTAGCCAAGTGATCGTTTTAGCTACGATCAACTGATGAACTATCGCATAGTCAATGTGCACAATCGTTTAGTCTCTGCCAGCTATCACGTAGTGAAACTCTTTTATTTGATAGCTTATCCGTGAGTTCTTTTCGAAAGAGGAAACTCTCTAATTTAGGAAAACCATCTTTTTTTTTATCTCAATATTACCATAAAACCACCAATACCCTCGTACTCAATTGGTTATTAGAGAAAAAAAAATTAATTATCATATAATTAATATATTATAAATAAATATGATAACCAACTTACCATATTATATTTATAACCTATAGTTTTAATATTTCATCTCATGGAACATACAAACCATAGTTCTTTTTCTATTTTATGGTACTTAATGTAAATCATAGTTACATCAATCCTCCACTTGATGTATCTCATACATCACACCAATTATATCATATATAATTGAATTTTCTCATGTTAATTTGAACACTTCAAACTAACCCCAAGAACTGATTCTTAACTTGAATCCATTGAACTACCAAGGGGACCTGTAGCTTGAAGCTCCAACGATACGTGATACCCACCAAACCTGCCTCTGATACCAATTGAAGGAACTCTTATCAAAGAGTACCTCTGAGCGGAAGCAAGATCGTTCCAAACTCATTGTGAGAGAATTACCACATTCACAATCTAACAGGCTAATTATGCATTTAACAACTAATTACAGGCATGCTTTGAACTTTAAACAACAAAGAGAGAAGATACATACCAGTTGAAGAACCCTTCTTTACCGAAATCTCACTCTTGTCAAATGGACTGCACCACTTGCTCTCGCTGAGATCGTTCAAGATATCTTCCACCAAATCATTGTCGTCTACCCACGAACAGACTCCTCACGAACTTGGCAGCAAGGAAGGCACCACCACTTGGAACCCTCAGTATTCTCGGAGTGAGAATCCGGGAGGTGTGGGCTCTATTGGATTTGGTAGAGGGAAGTAGGAAGAGGCGATCGTTTACCATGACCAAGTAAGTGGGAGGTATCGGGTGTCTATCGTATAGACGATGCTTGATCATTTAGGTAGAGGTACATGATCGTGTAGTAAAAGGGGTGAGATCGTATAGATGACCGTTTAGGGAAACGCTCAAGCGCACGATCGTTTAGGAAAAAGCTAGACGATCGTTTAGTAAAACCTATGTGATCGTTTAGTAAACCGCATGCGTGTATATAATCATTTAGAAACGTTGAGCTGTCGTGTATGCTCTTGGTTTGCTATGCGATAGGTAGTATACACAATTCGGTGAGCGAATGTCTGATCTTTGCAAAATGAAAAAAATTTCCATTTTATCCTTCAGTCACGAAAACAGAATGCAACATCCCACTAACTCATACAGTTATGGAGAAAAAACCGCCACAATTATCCCATAATTGTAAAATTAAAAAATAAATATAATCATATTATATTTATAACCTATAGTTTAATATTACATCACATGCAACATATGAACCATAGTCTTTTTCTCCTCTACTAGATATAAATCATATTTATATCATATTCCTCCAATTAATGTATCTCATGCATCATGTCAACTATATCATATATAATTGACCCGTTTAAATATATCATATATAATCAAACTCTCTCTTGTCAATTTGAACACTTCAAACTGACCCAAAAACTGATTCCCAACTTGAATCCATTGAGCTACCAAGGGAACCTTATGGACCTATGGCTCGAAGCTCCAACGGTACGTGAATAGCTGACTAAACTCTTTAGCCACGAGATCCACCATTCGTTAACTGCCAGGAATTTCACTAAAGACCGATAGTTCCACTCTTCTCACCACAGATATATTTCTGTGTCCATCGGATATAACCAATTAATAGTACGATAACTCTTCACAGATGCTCGTAAGTACAGTTGGGCCAATTTACCATTTTGCCCCTGTAGTTACATCTAACTTCTTAAGTAGCACTGATCCCTCTAATGAACAATTCAACATAGTCCTACTATGTGTGGACACCTCTCAGGGCATGAGAAGGTGTGTGGCATCACATCGTTCAAGCCCCAAAATCAGCCCTTAAGAGAGCAATCTATCTACTTACCTTTGCTTTGGGGAAGAAGTGAATTTCATCTTGTGTAGCTAAGTTCCCATCTCCCAAATCAGACGAATCCCCAAAGTGGTAGGTTTGAGTCGGCGATCTGGCCACTCGCACCCCTGCAAATCAAAGGACCACCCTCAAAGGCAAGAGTTCCCAACTCACTCAGAATTGAGGTCATGTTACCTATGGTCATCCTAGTGAAGTGAAGTCTCTGTCATGAACGACATTATATAAAGAGACTATAACACTTCGTTGTCCGGTCTTATACAAACTCCTTTGTATAAGATGCCCCTGCTTGCATGTCTCCACATGAATGATCAGGATCAGACCATCTGTAGCAAGTCACAACACTTGTAACTATTCTACAAAGCAGGCCGCATCCGTAGCGTTACCAGGATAAGGTTTCCCTCCTATATCCATATACTACATACCATTTTGGTTATCACTTAAGACACGATCCATCTGTATGTCTCCACATATATGTTTAAGTTATAAACGACAACCAGGGATCTTAGTTTATTGGTTCGTGGTAAAGAAAATAAAACATCCAATATTCCATAGACAAAAGTGAAGAAAATATCATATATTATTACATCACAAACGTTTGTTCAAAATTGTATTTACAAACTACAGAACCCAACAAGAGTTTAGGGCATCATCCCCATCAGGGATCCATCATCCGTTAACTGTCAGGCACTCTACTAAAGACCGACATCTACACTCTCTTCACTATAGATATATTTCTGTGTCCATATCAACCAATCAAGAGTGCAATGACCTTTCACAGATCGCTCGTAAGTACAGCTAGGCCAATTTACCATTTTGCTTCTGTAGTTACATCTAACTCCTTAAGTACCACTGATTCCTCTAATGAACAATAAGTCATAGTCCTACTATAATTGGGTCCCCTCTTCCAAAGATAGGATGTGGCCACTATGTCCAAGACTCGAAATCAGCCCTTAAGTGAGCAATTTATCTACTTACCCCTGCTTCGGGGAAGGTGTGAATTCCATCTTGTGTAACTGAGTTCTCAGCTCCCTAATTAAACAAATGCCCAAAAAGGTAGGCTTGTTGAGTTGACAATCTGGCTACTCTCACCCATACTAATCAAAGGATCACCCTCAAAGGCAGAAGTTCCCAAAATACTCAGGATTAAGGTCATGTCACCTATGGTCATTATAGTGAGATGTAAGTCTCAAGTATCAACGACGTTATATAAAGAGACTATTCATCTTATGCCCCGGTCTTTACAAACTCTTTGTATAGGACACCCCCGCTTGCATGTCTCCACATGAATGGTCAGGATCAGACTTGTTAGGGTTTGTGCCCTAAAGTCTCTTGTCCTGTAGTTTATAAACAATTTTGTACGAACGCTTGTGAAGTATAATATATATGATATCTACTTCACTTCTTGATTTTTTGTCTAAGGGGGGTTCTATCTAAGCTGGGGTATTTAAGGTGATAGCAACGGAAAACCTCTACCTGGGAACCTATCTGGAAAGGTGAATTAGATAGATTTGATGCATGCATGCAAGTTAAGGACAGTCCATTAAAGATTTTAATATGACTACTTGGACTTGTTTTATTTCAAAGACAAAAGTTGTTTTTATGCAAACTTAATAAATGACTTAGACTATAATCAGTAGCCAGATTGTCTAGGTTAATAAACCCCTAGGTAGAACATTCAGTGGGAGGTACTTGGGGTATTTGATGCTTAATTTAAACCTCTCGCGTTTCTCCCTCAAAGTCCACACCGTGAGATCTATCCTCGACCTCGTGACACCCTGGGAGTGTTCTTCTAAAGGATGGTGTTTGGGTAGGTCAATATCAAGATGAATGGATATAATATTTATAGTAAGTGGGAGTGGGAAGTGTGACAACATATCCCACGGTCTCTCTCATTTGATTGAATAAAGTTTTTGCACATCACCTCGAGGCACCTTGGGTGTGTCCCCTTATAGGATGGTTGTTTTGAACGTTTTTTTATTTGATCTCTTGTAAGAGGATAAGGTTACTTAGTCTCTTGTCCTAATCTGCTTTTTCCCTATGGTGGGTGCATTAAGGCAGGACTCTGGGGCCGAAAACGAGGGGTTACACTTACGCGAAATTGTTAAGGGTTAACAGTTCTTGACCGAACAAATGGTGGCTATTAGGTCTAGTTTCAAGAGTTGGTTCTGCCTAATAGTTGAGAATGTCTCATCTCAATGAAGGGACATCTGTTCACCCCACCGGTGACGTTTGTCCTGCCTCGCTAGGGCATCATTGCAAAATAGAAGTCTTATCACTTAGGGTACTTGGAAATTGTTTTGCTAAAACTAATTGGTTAAAAATGTGGTTTCTGCAAGGTCTTATAAACGTTTATTCATTTTTCAGCAACAGTTTTAAATAGCTACAACCACTATCAGTATACTTAGCGCTAAAAAACTGAATGGCCAAAACTATTCGAGTTGGAAATATATACTCACGAACGATACTTGTCATCAAGGATCTGAAGTTTGTCCTTACGGGGGATTGTCCTCCTACACCTCATGATGCTACTCAAAATATTTGGGTGGCGTACAAGCGTTGGACAAGGACAAACGAGAAAGCCCAAGTCTATATCTTGGCCAGTCTTAGTGACATGTTGGCGAAGAACCATGAGCCTATGGTCTCAACACGTGAGATCATGGAGTCCCCACGGGGAATGTTCGGATAGTCGTCTGGAAAGCTCAAGCATGAGGCTCCGAAACACATCTTCAGCTCCAAAATGGAGGAAGGCACATCTGTTCGTGAACACGTGCTGAATATGATGGTTCACTTTAACGTGGCGGAGATGAATGAGTCTAAAATCGATGAGGGCAATCAGATTAGCATTATTCTGCATTCATTGTCGAGAGCTTCCTCCACTTTGTTAGCAATATGATTCTTAACAAAGTGGACTATACCCTTATTACTATCCTCAACGAGTTGCAAACTTACCAATCCTTGCTGAAAAGTAAGGAGAAAAATGGAGGTGAGGCAAATGTTGTCTCATCTTCTAAAAGGTTCCATCGAGGTTCGGCCTCAGGAAGAAAGTCTGTACCTTCAACTTCTAACTCTGGAAAGGGGAAGATGAAGAAGGGTGGTAAAGGGAAAGGGAATGCGCTTGCTAACCCGCCACCTGTCGCCCAGAAGAAGCATCCATCGCCGGTTGAAAAAGGAACATGTTTCCACTTAAACCAGGACGGACACTTAAAGAGGAATTGTCCTCGCTATCTGAAGGAAAAGAAGGCAGCCAAGGCTAAGGTGAAGGCAGACAAAGGTAAATGTGATTTACTTGTATTAGAAACTTGTTTAGTGGAGAATGATGATTCTGCTTGGATAGTTGATTATGGCACCACTAATCATTTTTTGTTCTTTTTTTTCAAGGGATTAGATCTTGGCGACAGCTGAAGGCTGGTGAAATGACGTTGCGAGTAGGCACCAGGCACGTCGTCTCAGTTGTAGTAGTGGGAGGCATCCAGTTAACATTATAGAATAGGTTTCTTGTATTAAAAGATGTCTTTATAGTTTCCTAACTAAAAAGGAACCTTATTTCTGTAAAGTATCTGCTACAATGCAATTACACTCTTTCTTTTAAATTGAATAAAATGTTTATTCATAAGGATGGTGTTGAAATTTGTACATCTAAACTGGAAAATAACTTGTATGTGCTAAGACCGTTAGCCTTAAGTTCCCTCTATAACATAAAGATGTTAAAATCTGTCGTAACTCAATCTAAACGCCAGCAAGTTTCTCCAAAAGAAAATGCCCAACTTTGGCACATTCATTAGGGCTCATCAATCTCAATAAGATTGAGAGATTGGTGCAGAATGACCTTCTAAGCGAATTAGAAGAAAATTCTTTACCAGTGTGCGAATCTTGCCTTGAGGGTAAGATGACTAAAATACCTTTTACTGGAAAAGGTAATCAAGCCAAAGAGCCTCTAGAATTAGTACATTCTGACCTTTTCAGTCCTATGAATGTGCGAGGTCGAGGAGACTATGAGTACTTTATCAGTTTTACTGATGATTACTTGAGATATGGGTATGTTTATTTGATGCAACGAAAGTCTGAATCTTTTGAAAAGTTCAAATTATTTAAGGCTGAAGTTGTGAATGCTTTGGATAGACGAATTGAAACACTTCGATTAGATCGAGGTGGAGAGTTTTTGGATTCTGGGTTCTAGGACTATTTATTAGGACATGGAATCGTTTCACAACTCTCAGCGTTAGGTACACTTCAACAGAATGGTGTGGCAAAAAGGAGAAACAGAACCTTGTTGGACATCATTCGTTCGATGATGAGTTACGCTTCCTTACCAAACTCGTTTTGGGGTTTCACAGTAGAAACTGTTGTAACGCAAATTTTGAATCTATGAACTACAAATCCATGCCATTAACTTGACACGCAGAAATTGTACTATGATGCCCGCAAGGTTCAAGTCCATAAACTTGTTGTCATAGATTTTATGCAATGATATGCGATACTACTTCTAGATATGCGTTATTCGTGAGAATCTTGTAGTATACTATGTGTTGTCACAAGTTTCCTTGCATTGAAACCAAGTATAATTTCATCGCAAGTTTCTCGGTGTGATCCGAGGTCGAACACAAGAATTGTTTTAGGTTAATTACGTTATATTTGTGATACAAGCGACCGGGGGGTTTTCAAATTAAGAAAGAGGTTGTTTGTACAAGTATTTAAAAATGCGATAAAGTAAAGGTAAGCGATAAAAATGCGGTAATAAAGTAAATTGTGATAAAATAAACCTAAGCTATGATGATACAAGATACAAGTTTCATGATACAAGATACTGAGGGTGAGACTGACTATGAAGATTATACAAAGATCGTGTTATGCGGTGGCAAGTCTTATGTGTGAAATAGAAAGAGAAAAGATAATTAATACAAACATCGCAAGTTCCTTAATTGCATTAAAGGCATAAGTACGGTTTCGCTTTTCCCTTGGTGTATACCTCTCGATGATCGACCGCGTTCCCACATCTCTGTGGTGAAATAGGGACGAACGTAATGAACGCAAGATTGCTTCCATCTCTGGAAGTACTCTCGCTTTAGTTAACGCATTCTTCTAATCTTCTCTCGACAGATCAGAATGGCATCTTCACTTCTGCTCTTACAGATGAGGATGCCGTCTAGCATGCCTTAGCTAAACGCATTTATCTTTTTATCACAGATTAAGTTACTCGTTTAATTCATATTAATTACCAAGGGATTAAGAAAACTTCATGGAGAAAACGATTAATGGAGGAACGGAAATAGACAGAGAAGTGGAAATAGAAATGATCGAGACATTCAATAAAACTATTTAGCATCTGATACGTGATTTGTGAATGAAGAGATTAAGAGAATGAAATACAATTGATGAAATAGAGTTAAAAACAAATACAAATAAGCGCCAATGTCTTGGCGCCGATCTGGATGGAGATTTGCTTGCCGACGTGGATGGATTGTGCGGAAGGATGAGCTTCCCTCTCAGGCTTGCTCAATCAGTAGCAGGGATCTAAGCACAAAGCTTCGCGGCGGGGATTTGGCAAAATTGCACTGAGACTCACCTCTCAGTCTTGTCTCTTCTCTTCTCGGATTTCTTTCGATTAGTACTCAGCTTAGCCTTTCTTTCAATAATCTAGCATCAATTAGCCCTCGTATCAAGTATATCTTCTCTGAATTCTATGAGGGTATTTATAGGTGACAAGCTTTGAATCTTGGCTTGTGGACCCCACTTATTGTTATGGAAATTTCAAAGATGGAGGAATAAATATTGCTTCTGTTATGCAACCAGACCATCAAATCTGCACAATGGTTAGTTGTACACATGTCACAATCCTCTGTGTTTGCATTGCTCAGCTGCATCTTTCAATCGGTTGCTCGCATGCGGTGTTGTTTTTATTACCACATGCGGTTGAAATTCAGCTCGGGATCAACTGTCGCATTGCGCCGTCATTGCGTTAATCGTCTCTTCATTGTTGATTGACGGGCGCAATGTGACAGAGATGCGTTGTTCAGTTTCTCGTTGAGCCTTGATCGCAAGCGATGACTTGGTTTCCTGCAAAACAGAGTAGAAATATCCTCTTCTACCATCTTAATAATGTTAGTGGGTGTATTTGCGATAATTTATATTTATTGTATTTCTGAGCTAATTTTCATACAATCGACACATATTTTCTCTCTTTTGGCCACAATATCGAATAAGGCAGCATAAATAACTTGTATTTCTATAAGTTATCAACTGCGGTATACATTCTCAACGATGTTCATTCTAAGAGTGTTGCGAGAACACCTCTAGAGTTGTGAAATGGGCGTAAAGCTAGTTTACGTCACTTTTGCAAATGGAGTTGTCCAACATATGTGCTTGAGGAAAATCCCAAGAAGTTGGAATCATGGTCGAGGTTGTGCCTCTTTGTAGGCTACCCCAAAGGTACACGAGGGGGTTACTTTTATGATCCATCCAAAAACAAGGTGTATGTTTCCACGAACGCTATTTTCCTGGAGGAGAATCATATCAGGGAGCATAGTCCACATAGTAAAGTCGTGTTACGTGAGCTTTCCAAAGAAACCACTGAAACTTCAACAAGGGTTGTTGAAGAACCTGCTCATCAGCCAGGGTTGTTGATGATGTTGGGGTTGATGCCCTAAAGTCTCGTGTCTTGTAGTTTGTAAATAGTTTGTACGAACGCTTGTGTTGTATAATATATGATATTTACTTCACATCTTGTTTTTTTTGTTCAGCTGCATGTTTTATCTGCTTTACCACAAACCAATAAACATAAAATCCCTAGTTATCTGTATGTAACTCAAGCATGTATGTGGTGACATATAAGTGGATCATGTTTTGAGTGATAACCAAAATGGTCTGTAGTATATGGATAAAAGAGGGAAATATTATCCTGGTAATGCTACGGATGCGACCCACTTTGTGGAATGGTCACAAGTGTTGTGACTTGTCATAGATGGTCTGATTCTGATCATTCATGTTGAGGACATGCGAGCGTGGGCGTCCTATACAAAGATTTTGTATAAGACCTGACCACGAAGTGTTAACGTCTCATATATAACACTGTTGATGACAGAGACTTCACTTCACTAGGATGACCATAGGTAACATGACCTCAATCCTGGGTGAGTTGAAAACTCCTGCCATTGAGGGCGGTTCTTTGACTTGTATGAGTACGAGTGGTCAGGTCGTCGATTCAAACCTACCATTTTATGGATTCGTCTGATTTGGGAGTTGGGAACTCAGCTACACAAGATGGAATTCACTCATTTCCTGAGGTAAGGGTAAGTAGATAGATAGCTCCCTTAAGGGCTGATTCCAGGGCTTGAACGATGTGACGCCACACACCTTCTCTTTGCTCAAGAGGTGTTCACACATAGTTGGACTATGTTGTATTGTTCATTAGAGGAATCAGTGGTACTTAAGGAGTAATATGTAACTATAGGGGCAAAATGGAAAATTGGCCTTGCTATACTTACCGCATCTGTGAAGGGTCATCGTACTCATGATTGGTTATATCCAGTGGACACAGAAATATATTTGTGGTAAGAAGAATTCAGCTGTTGGTCTTTAGTAGAATGCCTGACAGTTAACGGATGGTGGATATCGTGGCTAAAGAGTTTAGTTAGTTATTCACGTACCGTTGGAGCTTCGAGCCATAGGTCCATAAGGTTCCCTTGGTAGCTTGGATACAAGTTGAAAATTAGTTTTTGGGTAAGTTTGAAATATTCAAATTGACAAGAGGGAGTTTGATTATATATGATATAATTGAACTAGTTAATTATATATGATATAATTAACTTTATGTATGAGATACATTAAAGTGAAGGAAATTGGATATAAATATGATTTATATCTAGTGAAGGAAAAATACTATGATTAATATATGATATTAATCCATAGGTTATGAATATAATGTGATTATATTCATTGTCTATTAATTGGACGGTTAAGGGATAATTGGTCGGCGTCTCTTCTGTTTTCATAACGGATGAGTAAGGAAGAACGTTTTGAGACGCTTAAATAACTCATGGTGTGTTAAGCATTATATGTGTGGACATTGTGTTGAAGTGTGTTATCGCTTAATAAAACCAGTGCCTATATGATAGTGCTGAACAATCATTTACTTGTATGATAGTGCTGAGCGATCGCTTAACGCTTACACTTGCGAACGCTATTTACTAAACGATCGTTTAGTGGCCGATATTTGGTAAACGATCGTATAGACGATCACTTAGCTTTTTCCTACACGATCATTTAGACGATCACTTACCTTTTGCTACACGATCATATACTTCACCTAAACGATCAAGCATTTTGTCTATACGATAGATGAGCCTTTCTCCCACTTGCTTGATCTTTGTATACGATCTCCATTCCTCTTCCCCTCTACCAAATCCGAACAAAGCCCACCCTTTGGATTCTCACTCGAAGAATACTGAGGGCTTTGAGTGGTGGTGTCGTCCCCGTTTCTTTCTGTTCGTGTAGAGACTGTTCGAGGTAGACAATTGGGATTTGCTGAACGATAGCTTACCATTTCAGCGAAAGCGAGATTTGCTATGAAGAATAAGTCTTCAACTGGTATGATCTCTCGATCTCTTATTTATTGTTCCTTTGAGTATACCAATAATTTAGCGTTATGAATGCTTATTAGTATGTTTGAATATATATGTGGAAGTTCTGTCACAATGAATTGGAAAGATCTGCTTCCACACGTAGGTACTCTTGAATAGAGTTCCTTGAAGACCATCTGTATTAGTTCACAACGCTTGTAAACCTCTATAAAGCGGGTGGTATCCGTAGTGTCACTAGGATAAGGTATCCCTCCTTTATCCTTATACTACAGACCTTTTAAGTTATTACTTAAGGCATGATCCACTTGTATATCTCATATACATGCTTAAGTTTACATACAATAACCATTGATTTTTATTTATTGGATATGAGTAAATGCAAATAAAATAACTCTTATTTTATTAATAACAATGTGTACAAAGTTTACAAACTACAAGAGTCTAGGAGAATTAGGACACCAATCCCAATAGTTGAGTAGCGAGATCATGAGATTGCTGCCTTAAGAGAGCAGGTGTAGGCTCGTAAACTATTAAGTCAAGTCAAACCCCTACTGTCAGGGCAAATGACAAAGGGAAGATCGTGTTGCATGAAGCTCAACCGCAACAATCAAACTCCGTTGCCTCTCTATCAGCCCAACAATTGCAAGACATGATCATGACTTCTATAAGGGCTTAGTATGGAGGCTCATCTTCTTTATGTATTCCAAGTTGTACACCTAGAGAATTGACAACTTGAAGATGCCTGCTGGGTACCAACCTCCGAAGTTCTAGCAATTCGATGGAAAGGGTAACCAAAAACAACACATTGCCCATTTTGTTGAAACACGCGAGAACGCAGGAACCGGAGGAGATCTGCTGGTCAAAAAGTTTGTCAAAACCCTGAAAGGAAATTATTTTGACTGGTACACTAATCTAGAGCATGAGATGATCGACAGTTGGGAACAGTTGGAAAGAGAGTTCTTGAATCGCTTCTATAGCACTAGACGCACTGTCAGTATGATGAAGTTGATAAATGCAATCACTGAACTGTTTGTGGTTGAAGTGTGCACCTAAGGAATGCACTAGAGACTTCTTTATATTTTGTAGGGAATAAAACCCCGTACATTTGAGGAATTGGCAACTCGAGCCCATGATATGGCATTAAGCATCGTCAGTAAAGGGATGAAAGATTTTCTGATCCCTGAGATGAAGAAGGACAAGAAAAAAGGACGCTGAGAAGATTGTGAAAAGCGTCACAAAGAATCAATGGTCGCTAATACAACCCCACTGAAATTTTCTTCGAAAGGAAAAGAAAAGAAAATTGAGAAGAAATATGATGGAGGTGAAAGATGTCACCTAACTTTGAAGGAGAGGCATGAAAAAGTTTATCCATTTCTTGACTCTGATGTTGCAGATATATTTGAGCAACTGCTAAAAAAGCAGCTTATTCAGCTATCAAAATGCAAACGACTGGAGCAAACCAAAAAAGTGGATGATTCTAACTGCTGCAAGTATCACAGGGCCGTTAGCCACCCGTCGAGAAATGTTTTGTGCTGAAGAAGCTGGTTCTAAGGTTGGCTCGTGATAAAAAAATTAAGTCGGATCTGGACAAGGTTGCTCAAACAAATCATGTCGTGGTGGCAATAACTCTGAGTGCTCTAACATCGGATATGTGTTATGACGAAAAAGAAAGTTTAATCCAGTTTGAGACCTTTGATCTTGTAGTCGTTCGGTTTTAGAAAGCGGTCCGAATGAGAGATTTTCAAAATAAAGAAGAACATGTTGATGATGACGATGATGAGGGATGGATTCTCGTAACGTGTTGAAAAAGAGAAAGCCGAATTCCACCCGAAAAGATTTGCATTCCTATTGAGTTACAAAAGAGGAAACATGACTTAGAAAATGAAAGGAAAAAAAGAAGGCTTGACAGCCCAGGCTTGTTGAGGAGGAAGATGGGGACTTTTCTCAACCCAGGCAATAGGTGACGTTAGCAGATTTCCTATCGGAGGACTTCTATGGCATTTTATTCGAGGAAAACGCCATAGGTTGTTGCATGTCATGCCGTCAGCACGTCAAGAGAAGAGGATACTCCTCTAATTTCATCAAAACTGATGGAAGAATCAAAAGGCTTACTATCGTTCAACATAGATGACTTGTTGTCACTTCTTCAAGCAATTAAGACGGCTCTAATCAACGTGTTGTTAGTGTATAATGCATCTAATATGCTGACCTCTACGACACACGCGTATACCTCTTTCTGTGCATTCATAAGTTTCTCAAACGGGGATCTATTATTGGGATCAAAGCTACATAATAGGCCTCTACATGTCTCGGGCTACATTCGATAACAGAGAGTTGGGAAAATCCTCATCGATAATAGATCAGCCGTCAATATAACAACTAAGAAAACTATAAAGCAATTGGGCATCCTCATGGAATAATTGTCGAACAGTAAGTTGGTAATTCGAGGTTTCAACCAAGGTAACCAAAGGGCGATAGGCATGATACGCTTATAACTCCTCATTGGCGACCTAAAGGCCGATGCATTGTTTCATGTCATAAACTCGAAGACCACCTATAAGCTACTGTTGGGACATCCTTGGATTCATGAAAATGGGGTGATAACGTCAACACTACATCAATGTTTCAAGTTTTATCAAGACGAGATTAAGAAAGTTGAAGCAGACTCTAAACCATTTTCAGAAGCTAAGTTTCATTTCACAGATGCGAAGTTTTATTTGAAGAGTAAGGGTGTTGATGAGGTAATACCTATGGAGACTCCATTAATAAAGGATGAAGGTGAATCAAAATCAAAATCACAATCAGATGTTGGAAGAAAACAGGCAACAAGGCACGAGCCTATAGCTCGAAAGGGGGTGAGGCATCCACCAGAGTTACAAAGATACCGATTTTGGAAGATGAAAAGGCTCAAGTCCTCCAATCTTGCGTTATGTTCCTTTGTCGAGGTGTAAGAAGAGTGAGTCACCTTTTATGAAGTGCTCAAAAGGCTTGAAGGTCAGGGATATTGAAATCTTAAAAGAAAGTTTCGTTACACCACTCATGTTGATAATGCAATCGGAAATCCATGAACCTAAAGGATACTTGACAAAGGTAAATCTGCCCTAAACACGAATGAAAGACGGGTTCGATCTTAAAGCTTATAAATTGCTGGAAAAAGCAGAGTATGACTGTTGGGGTTGATGCCCTAAATCTCATAGGGTTTAGTAGTTTGTAAACATGTATATAAACAAACGTTATATGATGTAATAATATGAGATATTTTCTTCACTACAGTCTTTAATATATAAGATATTTTGTTACATTAACCACAAACCAATAAACTAAGATCTTTGGTTATCGTTGTAACTTAAGCATGTATGTGATGACATACAAGTGGACCGTGCTTTAAGTGATAACCTAAATGGTCTGTAGTAGATGGATAAAGGAGGGAAACCTTATCCTATTTACGCTATGAGTGTGGCTTGATTTGTAGATGTTACAAGTGTTGTAATGTACTACAAATGGTTTAATCCTGACCATTCATGTATTAGACATGCGAGCGAGGATGTTCTATACAAAAGAGTTTGTATAAGATCGAACCACAAAATGTTTAGTCTCGTTATATAACACCGTTCATGATAAAGACTTTCATTTCACTAGGATGACCATAGGTAACATGATCTTAATCCTGAGTGAGTTGAGAACTCCTACCTATGAAGGCAGTATTTTGATTTGTATGGGTATGAGTGGCCAGATCACCGACTTAAAACTACCACTTTGGGGATTCGTCTAATTGGAGAGCTAGGAACTCAGCTACCAAGACGAAATTCACTCCTTCCCCCATTTAGGGGTAAGTAGATAAATTGCTCCTTTAAGGGCTGATTCTGGGACTTGAACAATGTGGCGCCACATCTTCTCTTAGCCCGATAAGGGTTTAGTCATAGTGGGATTATGATGTATTGTTCATTAGAGGAATCAGTGGTACTTAGGGAGTTAGATGTAATTACAGGGGTAAAACGATAAATTGACCCGGCTGTACTTACGAGCGATTGTGAATGGTCATCATACTGTTGATTGGTTATATCCAATAGACACAGAAATATATCTGTAGCGTGAAGAATGCAGCTGTCGGTCTTTAGTGGAATGCCCGGCAGTTAACAGATGGTGGATATCATGATTAAAGAGTTTAGTCAATTATTCATGTACCGTTGGAGCTTTAAGCTACAGGTCCATAAGGTCCCCTTGGTAGCTCAATGGATTCATGTTGAGAATCAGTTTTTGGGTTAGTTTGAAATGTTCAAATTAACAAGAGGAAATTTGATTGTATATAATATAATTAAATTGTATCAATTAATGTATTAGATTCATTAATTGGAGGAATCATTATTAAATGCTATAAGGGAGAAAAAGAACTATGGTTTATATATTGCATGAGATGTGATATTAAAACTATAGGTTATGAATATATTGATTATATTTATAATTATATCAATTAAAGGATAATTGGTTACAGTTTCTTTTCTCCCATAACCAACTTAGTGGGAAGTTGTGATCAGTTATGGTAACTGATGGATAAAATGAAAATTGTTTTTATTTTTACACTAGGTGATTATTAAGCAATTGAGAATCATGCGATTTAAATATACAGCTATGTGATAGCTTGAGAGCATACACGATCGTATAACAAGTTTTCTATACGATAGCCACTTATCTTCTAAACGATCGAGTACACTGTCTATACGATAGACTAAGACTATCTCCCACTTACTCGATCGTCTACATGATATGTAAAATTCCTCCTACCCTCTACCAAATCCTACAGAGCCCATAACTCTTGGATTTTCACACCAAGAATACCAAGGTAGCCTTCTGGTGGTGTCTTCTTCCTGTTCGAGTGTTGAGTATTGTTTGTGCTTGTTCGAGGAGATTGTTGAGACCTGTCGTTCGTGCTGGTGAACGATCGTGCAGTAAGTTCAAGGGAACGAGAAGAATTGTTCTTCAAGGGTAAGTTCTCTTGAACCTTAGTATTTTCCATTTGAAACATGCTGTAATTTAGAGTTTTGCATAATTATTGCTGTTTGATCATAAATGTGTATGTTCTATCACAATGGGGTTTGGAACAATCTCACTTCCGCTCACGGGTCTCTGACAAACTTGGCTCTGATACCAATTAAAAGAACTCTTAACAAAGAAACCCGTGAGCATGTAACAAAGGGCCGCCCTCATAGGCAGGAGTTCCCAACTCACTCAAGATTAAGGTCATGTTACCTATGGTCATCCTAGTGAAATGAAAGTCTCTGTCATGAACGACGTTATATAATGAGACTAAACATTTTGTGGTTTGATTTTATACAAACTCTTTTGTATAGAGCATTCCCGCTCGCATGTCTAATACATGAATGGTTAGGATCAGATCATTTGTAGTACATTACAACACTTGTAGCATCTACAAAGCAGGTTACACTCATAGTGTAAACATGATAAGGTTTCCCTCCTTTATCCATCTACTACAGACCATTTAGGTTATCACTTAAAGCAGGATCCACTTGTATTTTATCATATACATGCTTAAGTTACAACGATAACCAGGGATCTTAGTTTATTGGTTTGTGACTAATGCAACAAAATATCTCATATATCAAAGACTGTAGTGAATAAAATATCTCATATTATTACATCACATAATGTTTGTTCATATACATGTTTACAAACTACTGGACCCAAATAGATTTAGGGCATCAACCCCAACAATATCCCACTTGTCCTAAAGCTAGTGGGGTGTACTAGAAAATTACAAGTACAAATCAATAAACTAGGGCATAAATGCCTAGTACAATAATACTCTCACTTGCCTTAGTCCAACTGCGGACGATCCCGTAGACCCATGCTCTGAAGGTGACCCTCAAACACTGTAGCCATGAGAGCCTTCGTAAACTTAGGTGGGGTTTCTTCTATATGGCATACCATATGACATATAAATAAACATACATCCTATGTACACTCACAAAGATTAATGGATCGGGATGAATTATCTCAAAATCGAAAATAAAAATTCTATCTATTTCATATTCCATCGAGCAAACCAGTTCATAGACGAACTGGGTCTTGAACCGCCCGGGCGAAGCTCCCATCATTTAGTAAACGCGGTCGGGTATACATGATCGTTTAGCTACGATCGAGTACCAATGACTATGCGATGAAGCATGAGGTACCCGATCGTTTAGCGCACAAGAAAAAACATGCAAGTCTAAACGATCGTTTAGACGACAACGTTGTTGTGAAGCACAATCATCTAGATGATCACATAACAAGCGCTTAGTAATCTATTTACTCCGCAATCGTGGAGTCAAGAACTAAGTGATGAAGCTTGCTAAGCTACATGATCATCTAGTGCGCGCGCGTCAACCTACTCCCAAGTATCCAATACTCTACGATCGTATACCCCATCGTTTACACGACCCGACCAATGTTTGGTCGTCTTCATCCTCGAAGAATAGAAACTCCTTACCTTGAAGCTTCATCACGAATGACTCATAGAGACTTAAACACTTTGAATTTATAGACTCGATGGCAATTTAATATGCCCAAAAACACAAGGGCCCTTACAATTAACTTTAAATGTAAAAGAATTTAAATAACCAGAGGTTTCATCCCAGAAAACTTCATTAATCCACATTCCACTAAACCATTTAACGCTTAAACAGAATGTAGACATGCTTCACCTACTGAGAAAGTAAATGCTTTTCTTTGCATCAATGAATTTGGAATATCAGAACCTGTCTTTGATATCAATTGAAGGAACTCTTGTCAAAGAGTACTTCTGAGCGGAAGCAAGATCTTTCCAAACTTTTTGTGACAGAATTAACACATTCACAATCAAACAGACTAAATATGCATTTAACAACTAATTACAGGCATGCTTTGAACTTTAAATAACAAAAAGAGAAGATACATACCAATTGAAGAACCCTTCTTCATAGAAATCTCCCTTTTGTCAAACGGACTGCACCTCTCGCTCTTGCTGAGATCGTTCACCAAATCATTGTGTCGTCTACTCGCGAACAAGTTGAGAGTACCTCAATGTAGTGGGAGGAAAATATGTTTCTTAGCCATTATTGAGAAAAAGATGAATTCCCTATAAGAAACCTATTTGTATATTAATATGTTTACAATGATTCTCTCAGCTAAAGTGTTTAAGAATCTTCTAGTAAGACTAGAAACACCAGAGGTTAATAACCTAGGGCAAGTGAGAGAAATATCAGGTATGAGATATTAAATGGCTAAAACCATGGGTATGGGATGCCCTAGTTTATTGTATTTCTCTATAAAACTCAGAAACTTAGTCTTATATATCAGATATATCAGTTACCACTGGAGTTTTAGTCCGAGTGGGAGTTTGTTGGGTTTTATGTCCTAAAACTCGTGGTTTGCAAACATTAGAACTTAATCTGAGAATTTAATAAAGTTGTTGTTGAATATATTATTTTTTAGAAATCCAATAAACCTAAGTCCCTTGACTATTATATGAGTACTTGAACTTTATGTGGGGACATACAAGTAGATCAGGTTCGAGTAAATAGTTAAAATGATCTATAGTATATGAATAAGGTTGGGTACCTTATTCAGGTAACACTATTGGATGCAACCTACTCTATAGTTGTTATAAAGAGTTGTAAAGTGCTACATACGAAGTGATCCTAATTCGTGCATGTTGAGACATGAGAAGTGTGGGTGTCCTGTGCAAATGAGTTTTGTGCAAGATCAGACTACGAAACCCTTCACTCTTACTTTATAACGCTGTTTACTATTTAAGACTGACGATTTCAAAGTGATGACCTAGGTAACTTAACCTTAATCCTGAGCTAACTATGAACTCCTGTTTGTTTGGGATTATCCTTTGATCTGCAAACGGTGAGAGTAGACCAATTGCCTCTGCTTAATAAGCTTACCATTTTGGGGATAAGACCGGATGAATAGCTTGGAACATAGGGTGCAAGAGGGAATTCACTCCTAACCAATTAGCGTTAGTAGAGGGGTTGTTCCCTTTAAGTGCTGATTCTGGGTCTTGAACAAGAGGCCTCACCCTCTCATTGGCCTGAGAGGGATTCGATTTGTTGATTGGATCATAAATCAATTGTTCATTAGGGGATCAGTGGAACTTAAGGAACAAGAGGTAATTTCGGGGGTAAAACAGAGATTCGACCCAACCGTTATTACGAACAACCTGTGAAGGGTTAACTTAGTAATCATGGTTATATCGAGTGGACATAATATATCTACAGTGAGAGGAGTTCAGCTATGGGCTTTAGTGGAATCACCCATTAGTTAACGAATGGGGGTTAGATCAGTCTAATGAGTTTAGCCGATTAATCTCGGATCGTTGGAGTCCATGATCTGTAGGTCCGCGAGGTCCCCCTACTAGCTCGTAAATGGGTATGCTTTAGGGTAGCTTGAGAAATTAATTTGAAATGTTCAAAGTAAACGAAACAAGAGAATAAATATTTAAATATGATTTAAATATATAAAGATGATAATTGTGAAAATTTAATTTAATATTTGATATTAAATTAATTAATTTTTAAAATTGATTTATGAAATTAATTTAAGAAAATCAAATTTAAATTAAAATCATTTAAAAGTCATTTTGTATTTTAAAAATAAAATGAAAAAGTCGTTTTTGCATGGCACATAATGGGAAAAGAGTATTTTCCATTATCATCATCTTTTATGCTCACACACAAACCATGATCTTCTCTACCTTGTTCTCCAAGCATGAGCTGAAAGTTATGCACTCCATCTCTTTGCATGTTCATCTTGATATATAAAGAAGTTTAGAGTTGTTGGAGAAGAAAGAGGAATATAGAATTTTGAGAGAAAAATCGTGGTGAAGAAGTTGTCTTCTTTAACTTGTTGCTGTGAGCTTCCTTTGTTTCTCCACATCTACAAGCTGTTCTTGAGTTCCACAACTCTACCTAAATCTCCAAGATCATAGTAGGGAAGGCTTTGAGGTGGTTCACGTTGACATCAAGTGAAGGCAGCAGCTGAACAACAATTTTCTTGAAGAATTCTTCAAAGGTATGTTCTGAAAACCCATTTTTATGAACAGCGTGCTTTAGTTTTTGCCAAAATTAGTGAATTAGAATGCTTATGGATCATTGATACTTCCGCTGCATGTTGTATAACTCTAGCAATTATTTCATTTTGCATCTTAGTTCAATAAAGGAAAAAAGGAGAGAGCGTTGCTGAATCATAAACAACCGTTTAAGAATTTTGAGAGCCTATATGATAGTCGCTCTTTGTCTAGACGATCATCCACCTCGTGCCTAAATGATTGCACACTAGTTGCTACACGATTGCATAAATTCTCTAAACGATCGTAGTGTGTGCCGAGTTTGCTAAACGATCGTATACCATTTCCTAAACGATCGTTCAGTAAAACCTACACGATCGTGTAGTGTCTCCTAAATGATAAGCATTGTGTTATGCAATAGTGCCTTTTTCCCTTCCATTTGCTTATCACCTACATGATCCGTGCTTCCTTCTTCCTCTACATAATTCACCAAAGACCACGCTTTGGGTTCTCAATCTGAGAATACTCGGGGCTTTTTTCTGGTGGTGTCGTCCCCGTGGCGTTCGTGTTCGTGCGATTGTTCATGCTGCTGTAGTCGACGCTGTTGCTGGGCGTTGGTTGATCAAGTGGAGGGTTCTGTTGCGTTGAGTGTCGAAGATTGAAGATTGTCTTCAACTGGTATGACACTCTTTCTTTTTTTTATATCTTGTTCATAGCATGCCGTTAATTAAGATTTGTTTGCATAACTGTACATTTGAATGTATATTGTTGTATTTCGGTCACTGTGAAATCAGAGTGATCCGAACATGCTCATGGAACTTTCGGTAAGAGATCCTTCAATTGGTATCGGAGCCAGGTTTTGATACTTCGATTTCATATGTTGCAACAAAATGACATTTACGTTCTTGGTGGGTGCATTTCTACACTGTTTAATGATTAAATTTGCTGTGGATGTGCGAATTAATGGATGGTTTCGGGATGATTAGCCTTGGTTTGATTTAGATCCTTTTACATTTGCGATTATTTGTAAAAGCCCCTGCGTTTTTGGGCATTAATAATTGTTATCGAGTCTGTATTCAAAGTTTGTTTGAAGTTTTGAGTTGTTCGAAGAAGAAGATATGGGCAAGTGTTGCAGTTCTTCTAGGAAGGAGGTGATCTAGGGTTGATCGCATCGTGCAGATGATGTGGTACGCGATCGCTATTGATTGCATCATAAAGATGATGGAGTACGCGATCGCTGTTGAATGCATCGGTTAAACGAAAAGGTATGCGATCAAGAGTTGTTCGTATCGTATTGACGATTGGGTATTCGATCGCAGAGTATCAAGTCTTGTAGATGATGAGATGCTCACGTATCATTTAACATACACGCGCACTAGACGATTGTTTAGGTCAGCAAGCTTCATCGCTTAGTAACTAACTAAATGATCGTTTAGTAACGTATGGTAAATCGTTACCTATCGTTGCGCTAAATGATCGCATAGGCGATCAGGCTTAATAGCCTCCTCGTCGTCTACGCGATCGTTTAATAATGCTCTTATCGTCTAGTGCGCGCTGAACGATCATCTACCTATGGAGTTTACTACACGATGGAGTCCTCTGGCGGTTCAAGACCCGGTTTGCCTGTGAACCGATTTGCTCGATGAAAAATGTAATAGATAGGGTTTTTTCATTCCGATTTTTTGTAAAGGCTCATCTTGGTCCATTAATCATTTATTTATTACATGCGATGTATGTTTTTTATATGTCATATGGTATGCACATATAGTAAATCCCACCTTAAGTTATGCAATGGTCATGCATCATCTCTTTATTG
The DNA here is from genome assembly GCF_027475165.1 of Benincasa hispida. Taxonomy (NCBI): domain Eukaryota; kingdom Viridiplantae; phylum Streptophyta; class Magnoliopsida; order Cucurbitales; family Cucurbitaceae; genus Benincasa; species Benincasa hispida. The sequence goes on from NC_143479.1 coordinate 53,003,799, forward strand.
TAATTGTTATAATTTAGAGAAGCATGATTTAATTATGTAAGAGCATGCTCATGCATTATATAATATAAGAGTTATATTTATGCATGTATAAAAAGCATTGACATGCATCATCTTTATATTATAATTGTTATAGTATAAGGATGAATGATAACATGTTTGCTTGGTTGTTACGCATTATATAAAAGTTATATATAGTAATGACCGGAAATTGCATGAAGCATGACACATAGGTTACTTTATAATTGTTATAAACACCTCGTTGTGCGCAATGTTTTTAGTTGTTTCTTTTTAAAAGTTAAAGAGAAATTAGAATTAAAAGAAATAAGAAAGACATGCATGCTCACTTAGGTTTAATTCATGGTTTTAAAGTGTTTAAAACATGGATAACATAGATCTAAGATCACGGTTCTAATATGATTAGCAACCCTAAGACTTTAATCTTTTAATCAGTTTAATAGGATTAAATTGACTAATAAAAAGTTAAAGTATAACAAATCTATCTATAAGGGACCTTTTGTCTAAGGCGGGTTCTGTTTAGACTGGGGTATTTAAGTTGACGAAAACATAACACCCCTACCTGGGAACTTACCTGGAAAGGTGAATTAGATAGATTTGATGCATGCATGCAAGTTAAGGATAGTCTATTAAAGTGTTTAAATGTGACTACTTGAACTTATTCATATTTTATAGACAAACGTTGTTTATGAGCAGAGTTTAAAAAGACGACTTAGACTAAAATCAGTACCCGGATTGTCTAGGTTAATGAACCCTAGTTAGAACATTTAGTAGGAGGTACTTGGGGCATGAGATGCTTCACTTAAACCTTTCACATTTCTCCTAAATAGTCCACACTGTGAGATTTACCCTCGGCCTCGCGGCACCTTTGATGTGTCCCCCTAATAGGTGGCGTTTGGGTAGGTCAATATCAAGGTGGATGGAGAGAGTGTTCATAGTAAGTGGGAGCGGGAAGTGCGACAACATATCCCTTGGTCTCCCTTGTTAAGTTGAATAAAGTTACTGCGCATCGCCTCGAGGCACCCTGGGAGTGTCCCCTAAAGGATGGCAGTTTTGCGCATTTCTTTATTTAATCTCCTATAAGAAGATAAGGTAACTTAGTCTCTTGTCCTACTCTGCTTCTTCCCTATGATGGGCTTGTTAGGTTGGGACTTTGGCACCGAAAGCGAGGGGTTACACTTACGCGGAATAGTTAAAGGTTAATGATTCTAGACCGAAAAATGGTGGCTGTTAGTTTTAGTTCCACGAGTTGGTTCTGCCTAATGGTTGAGAATGTCTCATCCCAGCGAAGTGAAATATAACCTTACAACTCTCTTCAACGAGTTGCAGACATACCAATCTTTATTGAAAAGTAAGGAGAGGCAGAAGGGTAAGGAAAATGTTGCTTCATCCTCCAGGACGTTCCATTGAGGTTCGACCTTAGTGACAAAGTCTGCACCTTCTACTTCTAACTCTGCAAAGGGGAAGAAGAAGAAGGGTGGTAAGGGAAAAGGAAAGGCATCTGCTAACCCACTGCCTGTCGCCCCAAGGAGGCATCCATAGGTTGTTAAGAGAATGTATTTCCACTGCAACCAAGATGGACACTGGAAGAGGAACTGTCGTCAGTATCTGAAAGAGAAGAAAGCAGCCAAGGTTAAGGCTAAGGCCGATAAAGGTAAATGTGATTTACTTGTACTTGAAACTTGTTTAGTGGAGAATGATGATTCTACCTGGATAATTGATTCGGGCGCCACTAACCATGTTTGTTCTTCTTTTCAGGGGATTAGATCTTGGCGACAGCTGAAGGCTGGTGAGATGACGATGCGAGTAGGCGCCGGACACGTCGTCTCGGCTATGGTAGTGGGAGGACTCCAGTTAGCTTTACATAATAGGTTTCTTATTTTAGATGATGTATATATTGTTCCCGAACTAAAGAGAAACCTTATTTCTGTAAAGTGTTTATTGCAATGTAAATATACTTTCTCTTTTAATGTGGATAAAGCGTTTACTGTTAGTAAATTTGGAATTGAATTTATATGTGCTAAGGCCGTTAGCCATTAATTCCCTCCATAATACTGAATTGTTAAGAACTGTCGTAACTCAATCAAAACGTCGACGAATTTCTCCAAAAGAAAATGTCCAACTTTGGCATCTATGTTTCGGGCACATGAATCTCAATAGGATTGAGAGATTGGTGAAGAATGGACTTCTAAGTGAGTTAGAAGAAAATTCTTTACCAGTGTGCGAATCTTTCCTTGAGGGTAAGATGACTAAACGACCTTTTACTGAAAAAGGTTATAGAGCCAAGGAGCCTCTTGAGTTAGTACATTCTGACCTTTGTAGTCCTATGAATGTGCGAGCCCGAGGTGGCTATGAGTATTTTATCAGTTTCACTGATGATTAATCCAGGTACGGGTATGTTTATCTTATGCAACAGAAGTTTGATTCCTTTGAAAAGTTCAAAGAGTTCAAAGCTGAAGTTGAAAACGCATTAGATAGACGGATTAAAACACTTTGATTGGATCGAGGTGGAGAGTTTTTGGACTTGACATTCGAGGACTATTTGATAGAACATGGAATCATTTCCCAACTCTCAGCACCGGGTACACCTTAGCAAAATGGTGTAGCAGAGAGGAGAAATAGGACCTTGTTAGACATGGTTCATTTAATGATGAGTTACGCTTCCTTACCAAACTCATTTTGGGGTTTTGCAGTGGACATTGCGGTATATATACTCAATTGTGTTCCCTCCAAAAGTGTTGCATTAACACTTCGGGAGTTGTGGAATTGGCGTAAAGCTAGTTTACGCCACTTTTGCATTTGAGGTTGCCCTGCACATGTGCTTGAGGCTAATCCCAAGAAGTTGGAACCACGGTCGAGGTTATGCCTCTTTGTAGGCTACCCTAAAGGTACACGAGGGGGTTATTTTTATGATCCGACGGAAAATAGGGTGTTTGTTTCAACAAACGCTACTTTACTGGAGAAGGATCATATAAGGGAGCACAGTCCACGAAGCAAAGTCGTGTTGCGTGAGCTTTCCAATGAAACTATTGAGACTTTCTTTAACAAGAGTTGTTGAAGAGCCTGTTACATCAGCAAGAGTTGTTGATGGGAGTTCATCCAGTAGGTCAGTTCCACCTCAAGAGTTGAGGGAACCTTGACATAGTGAGAGGGTTGCGAACCCACCCATTTGCTATTTGGGTTTCACGAAAATCCTTGCTATGGTAGCAAATGGCAACATTGAGAATCCGCTGTCTTAGTAGAAAGCAATAGAGGATGTTGATCGGGATGAATGGGTCAAGGCCATGGATCTCGAGATGGAGTCGATATACTTCAACTCATTATGGGATCTTGTAGATCAGCCTGATGAGGTAAGACCTATAGGTTGTAAATGGATCTACAAGCGTAAACAAGGTGCTGATGGGAAGGTACAGACCTTCAAGGCTCGATTTATGGCAAAGGGTTATACCCAGATAGAAGAAGTCGACCATAAGGAGACTTTCTCGCCTGTTGCCATGTTAAAGTCGACTCGCATCCTCCTGTCCATTACAGCTTATTATAATTATGAGATCTGACAAATGGATGTCAAGACGGCTTTTCTGACTGGCAATCTTGAGGAGACCACTTATATGGTGCAGCTTGAGGGATTCATAGCCAAAAAGTTTGCGTAAAAAAATTGGGCCCTGGGGCAGCCCCGCAGGGCCCGATAACAATTTGGGGCACCAAATGAGCTCCATTCGCAAAACATCCTAGCGCACGACTTTTTTTCATCGTTCTTAACCCCTGGGTCCGTTTTCACATTTTCGCCCGCAGGAAAGTTCACGCACAAAAATTGGGCCCCGAGGTAATCCCGTCGGGCCTGATAGTCATCTGGAGCATCAAATGAGCTCTGTTCGCAAAATTGTCTGTGCTAAGCTTTTTTCCATCATTCTTAACCCTTGAGTCCATTTTCGCGTTCTCGCCCGCTGGAAAGTTCGCGCATAAAAATTGGGCCCTGGGCAGCCCAGCCTTGCCTGATAACCATTTGGGGCATGAAATGAGGTTTGTTCGCAAAATCGTCTGTGTGCACGACTTTTTTCCATCGTTCTTATCCCCTGGGTCCGTTTTCGCATTTTTGCCCGGCGAAAAGCGTGAACACAAAAATTGGGCCCTGGGGCAACCTTGCCGGGCTCGACAGCCATTTAGGGCACCAAATGAGCGCTTTCGCAAAACCGTCTGCGCGCACGACTTTTTTTAATCGTTCTTAATTATTGGGCCTGTTTTCGCGTTTCGACCGCCAAAAGGTTCACACAAAAATTGGGCCCCGAGCAACCTTGCCGGGCTCGATAGCCATTTTGGACACCAAATGAGTTCCGTTCGAAAGCCCGTCTACGCACACGGCTTATTTTCATCATTCTTAACCCCTGGGTTCGTTTTCGCGTTTTTCAGCTACCGGAAAGTTCGTGCAGGGCAGCCACGCCAGGCCCGATGGCCATTTGGGGCATCAAACGAGCTCCGTTCATAAAACCGTCTGTGTGCAGTTCTTTTTTTCATCGTTCTTAACCCCTAGGTCTGTTTTCGCGTTTTCGCCAACCAGAAAGTTCGCCCACAAGAATTGGGCCCCGGGGCAGCCCCGCCGGGCCCGATAGCCATTTGGGGTACCAAACGAGCTTCGTTCGCAAAACTGCCTGCGCGCACGGCTTTTTTTCATCGTTCTTAACCCTTGGGTCCGTTTTCACGTTTTCGCCCGCTGGAAAGTTCGTGCACAAAAATTGGGCCCCGGGGCAGCCCCGCCAGTCCCGATTGCCATTTTGGGCACCAAATGAGCTCTGTTTGCAAAATTTTTTGTGCACAGCTTTTTGTCATCGTTCTTAACACCTGGGTCCATTTTCGCGTTTTTGTTGCCGGAAAGTTCGCGCACAAAAATTTGGCTCTAAGCAGCCCTTCCGGAACCGATAGCCATTTGGGGCACCAAACGAGCTCCGTTTGCAAAACCGTCTACACGCACGACTTTTTCTCATCGTTCTTAACCACTGGGTTCGTTTTCGCGTTTTCGCCCGTCGGAAAATTTGGGCACAAAAATTGGGCCCTAGGGCAGCCCCGCTATACTCGATAGCCATTTGGGACACCAAACGACCTCCGTTCGCAAAACTGTCTGGGCGCACAGCCTTTTTTCATCGTTCTTAACTTCTGGGTCCACATTCACCCGTCGGAGAGTTCACGCACAAAAATTGGGCACCGGGGCAGCCCCACCAGGCTCGTAACCATTTGGGACACCAAACGGGCTCCGTTCGCGAAACCGCTTGCCCGCACGACTTTTTTTCATCGTTCTTAACCTTTGGGTCCGTTTTCGCGTTTTCGCCTGCTAGAAAGTTCGCGCACAAAAATTGGGCCTCGGGGCATCCCCGCTGGGCCCGATAGCCATTTGGGGCACCAAATGAGTTCCGTTCGTGAAAGCGTCTATCCGCACGGCTTTTTTTCATCGTTATTAACCTATAGGTCCGTTTTCGCGTTTTTGCCCGTCGGAAAGTGCGCACAAAAATGGGGTCCCGGGACAGCCCCACCGGGCCCGATAGCCATTTGGGGCACCAAACGAGCTCCATTCGCGAAACCGTCTATTCATACGACTTTTTTTCATCGTTCTTAACCCCTAGGTCCGTTTTCGCATTTTCGCCTGACGGAAAGTTCGTGTACAAAAATTAGGCTCTGGGGCACCAAACGAGCTCCGTTTGCGAAATCGTCTATGCGCACTTTTTGTCATCGTTCTTAACCCCTAGGTCCATTTTCGCCCGCCGGAAAGTTCGCACAGAAAAATGGTCCCCTGGGCAGCCGCACTAGGCTCGATAGCCATTTGGGACACCAAACGGGCTTCATTCGCGAACCGCTTGTGTGCACGACTTTTTTTCATCGTTCTTAACCCTTGGGTCCATTTTCGCGTTTTCGCCTGCTGGAAAGTTCGTGCACAAAAATTGGGCCCCGGGGTAGCCTCGCGGGGCTCGATAGCCATTTGGGGCACCAAACGAGCTTCGTTTATGAAACCGTCTATCCGCACGACTTTTTTTCATCATTCTTAACCCCTGGGTCCGTTTTCGCGTTATCGCCCGCCAGAAAGTTCGCGCACAAAAATTGGGCCCCGAGGCAGCACCGCGGTGCCCGATAGTCATTTGGGGCACCAAACTAGCTCCTTTCGCAAAACTGTCTGCACGCACGACTTTTTTTTATCGTTCTTAACCCCTGGGTCTCGTGGCAGCCCCGTCGGGCTCAATAGCCATTTGAGGGACCAAACGAGCTCCTTTCGTGAAATCGTCTGCGCACACGACTTTTTTTCATAGTTCTTAACCCCTAGGCCTGTTTTCATATTTTCGCCCGCCAGAAAGTTCGTGCACAAAATTTGGGCCTGAGGCAACCCCGCCGGGCCCGATTGCCATTTTGGGACACCAAACGACCTCCGTTCGGGAAACTGTCCACGCGCACGACTCTTTTTCATCGTTCTTAACCCCTGGGTTTGTTTTCCCTCGCCGGAAAGTTCGCGCACAAAAATTGGGCCCCAGGGCAGCCTCGCCGGGCCGGATAGCCATTTGGGGCATCAAACGACCTCTATTCACGAAACCATCTGCACGCTTGGCTTTTTTTCATCATTCGTAACCACTGGGTCCGCTTTCGCATTTTTGCCCGCCGGAAAGTTCGCACACAAAAATTAGGCCCTGGGGTAGCCTCAGGCCCGATTGCCATTTGGGGCACCAAACGAACTCCGTTGCGAAACCGTCTGTGCGCACGAATTTTTATCATCGTTCTTAACCCCTGGATCCATTTTGCATTTTCGTCCGCCTGAAAGTTTACGCACAAAAATTGGGCCCCGGGGCAGTCCCGCCGGGCTCGATAGCCATTTGAGACATCAAACGACCTCCGTTCACGAAACCATCTGCATGCATGGCTTTTTTTCATCATTCTTAACCACTGGGTCCGCTTTCGCGTTTTCGCCTTCCGGAAAGTTCGCACATAAAAATTGGGCCCTGAGGTAGCCACGCCGGAAAGTTCGCGCACAAAAATTGGGACCCGGGGCAGCCCTGCCGGGCTCGATAGCCATTTGGGGCACTAAACGAGCTCCTTCGTGAAACCATTTGCACGCCCGACTTTTTTTCTTAGTTTGTAACCCTTGCGTCCGTTTTCACGTTTTTTCCCACCGGAAAGTTCGTGTACAAAAATTTGGCCTCGGGCACCCCCGCCGAGCCCGATAGCCATTTGGGTCACCAAACAAGCTCCGTTCGCGAAAATGTTTACGTGCACGAATTTTTTTCATCGTTCTTAACCCTTGGATCCGTTTTCGAGTTTTTGCCCGCCGGAAAGTTTGCGCAAAAAAATGGGGCTCTAAGGCAGCCCCGCTGGGCCCGATAGCCATTTAGGGCACCAAACGAGCTTCGTTCACGAAACCGTCTGCGTGCACGGCCTTTTTCTAACGTTCTTAACCCTTGGGTCCATTTTCGTGTTTTCGCTCGCCGGAAAGTTTGAGAATAAAAATTGGGCCACAGGGTAGTCCCGCCGGGCCCGATATGCATTTGGGGCACCAAACAAGCTCTGTTCGCAAAACCGTTTGTGCGCACGACTTTTTTTCATCGTTCTTAACCTCTGGGTCCGTTTTTGCATTTTCGCTCGCGAAAAAGTTCGCGCACAAAAATTGCGCCCCAAGGTAGCCCCGTCAGGCCCAATAGCCATTTGGGGTATCAAATGAGCTCCGTTCGCAAAACGAACGTAGCGGACGACTTTTTTCATCGTTCTTAACCCCTGTGTTCGTTTTCGCATTTACGCTGGAAAGTTCACGCATAAAAATTGCGACCTAGGGTAGCCCCGCCCCAAACGGCTCCATTCGCAAAACCGTGTGCGCCCACGGATTTTTTTCATCGTTCTTATCCCCTGGGTTCGTTTTCACATTTTCGATTGTCGGAAAGCCACACACAAAAATTTAGACCTGGGGCATCCTCGCCGACCACCGAGCCAGATAGCCATTTGGGTTACCAAACGAGCTCCGTTCGCAAAATCGTCTGCGCGCTCGACTTTTTTTCATCGTCCTTAACCCCTGGGTCCGTTTTCGCTTTTTTGCCCGCCGGAAAGATCGCTCACAAAAATTGGGCCCAGGGGTAGCCCCGCCGGGCCCGATAGCCATTTGGGGAACCAAACGAGCTTCGTTTGTAAAATTGTCTACACACACGACTTTTTTTCATCGTTCTTAACCCCTGGGTCTATTTTCGCGTTTTTGCCCGCCGAAAAGTTCATGCACAAAAATTGGGCACCAGGACAGCCTCGCCGGTCCCGATAACCATTTGGGGTACCAAACGAGTTCCGTTCGCGAAATCGTCTACGCGCACGACATTTTTTCATCGTTCTTAATCCCTGGGTCCGTTTTCGCGTTTTCGCCCGCCGGAAAGTTCGCGCACAAAAATTGGGCCCCTAGGTAGCCCGCCGGGCCTGATGGCCATTTGGGGCACCAAACGAGCTCCGTTCGCGAAACCGTCTACGCGCACAACTTTTCTTCATCGTTCTTAACCCTAGGGTCCGTTTTCACGTTTATGCCCACCAGAAAGTTCGCGCACAAAAATTGGGCATCGGGGTAGCCCCAATGGGCTCGATAGCCATTTGGGGCACCAAACGAGCTTCGTTCGCGAAACCGTCAGTGCGCATGGCTTTTTTTCATTGTTCTTAACCCCTAAATCCGTTTTTGCATTTTCGCCCGTCGAAAAGTTCACGCACAAAAATTGGGTCCCAGGGCAGCCCCGCCGGGCCCGATAGCCATTTGGGGCACCAAACGAGCTCCGTTCGCAAAACCGTTTATGCGCACGACTTTTTTTCATCGTTCTTAACCTCTGGGTCTGTTTTTGCATTTTCGCTCGTGGAAAAGTTCGCGCACAAAAATTGCGCCCTAGGGTAGCCCCGTCGAGCTCGATAGCCATTTGGGGTACCAAACAAGCTCCTTTTGCAAAACGAACGTAGCGGACGACTTTTTTTCATCCTTCTTAACCCCTGTGTCCGTTTTCGCATTTACGCTGGAATGTTCGCGCACAAAAATTGGGCCACGGGGCAGCCTCGTCGAGCCCGATAGCCATTCGGGGCATTAAACAAGCTCCATTCGCAAAATCGTCTGCGCGCATGGTTTTTTTTCATCGTTGTTAACCCCTTGGTTCGTTTTCACGATTTCGCCCGCCGGAAAGTTCACGCATAAAAATTGCGCCCTAGGGTAGCCCCGCCCCAAACGGCTCCATTCGCAAAACCGTGTGCGCCCACGGATTTTTTTCATCGTTCTTATCCCCTGGGTCCGTTTTCACATTTTCGATTGTCGGAAAGCCACGCACAAAAATTGAGACCTGGGGCATCCTCGCCGGCCGCCGAGCCCGATAGCCATTTGGGTTACCAAACGAGCTCCGTTCGCAAAACCGTCTGCGCGCTCGACTTTTTTTCATCGTTCTTAACCCCTGGGTCCGTTTTCGCTTTTTTGCCCGCCGGAAAGATTGCTCACAAAAATTGGGCCCAGGGGTAGCCCCGCCGGGCCCGATAGCCATTTGAGGAACCAAACGAGCTCCGTTTGCAAAATCGTCTACACACACGACTTTTTTTCATCGTTCTTAACCCCTGGGTCTATTTTCGCGTTTTCGCCCGCCGAAAAGTTCGTGCACAAAAATTGGGCACCAGGGCAGCCTCGCCGGTCCCGATAACCATTTGGGGTACCAAACGAGTTCCGTTCGTGAAATCGTCTACGCGCACGACATTTTTTCATCGTTCTTAATCCCTGGGTCCGTTTTCGCGTTTTCGCCCGCCGGAAAGTTCGCGCACAAAAATTGGGCCCCTAGGTATCCCGTCGGGCCTGATGGCCATTTGGGGCACCAAACGAGCTCCGTTCGCAAAACCGTCTACGCGCACAACTTTTCTTCATTGTTCTTAACCCCAGGGTCCATTTTCACGTTTACGCCCACCGGAAAGTTCGCGCACAAAAATTGGGCTTCGGGGTAGCCCCAATGGGCCCGATGCCATTTGGGGCACCAAACGAGCTCCGTTCGCGAAACCGTCAGTGCGCATGGCTTTTTTTCATTGTTCTTAACCCCTAGGTCCATTTTTGCATTTTCGCCCGCCGAAAAGTTCGCGCACAAAAATTGGGCCCCAGGGCAGCCCCGCCGGGCCCGATAGCCATTTGGGGCACCAAACGAGCTCTGTTCGTGAAACCGTCTATGCGCACGGCTTTCTTTCATCATTCTTAACCCCTGGGTCCGTTTTCGCCCGGCAGAAAGTTCGCGCACAAAAATTGGTCCCCGGGCCCAATAGCCATTTGAGGCACAAAACGAGCTCCTTTCGCAAAATCGTCCGCGCACACGACTTTTGTTCAGCATTCTTAACCCCTGGGTCCGTTTTCGTGTTTTAGCCCGCCGGAAAATTTGCGTACAAAAATTGGGCCCCGGGGCAGCCTCGCCGGGCTCGATAGGCATTTCAGGCACCAAACAAGCTCCGTTCACAAAACCATCAGCGCGCACGACTTTTTTTCATCGTTCTTAACCCCTGGATCCATTTTCGTGTTTTCGCCTGCCGGAAAGTTCGCGCACAGAAATTGGGCATCAGGGCAGCCTTGTCGAGCCCAATAGCTATTTGGGGCACCAAACGAGTTTCGTTCGCGAAACCGTCTTCGTGCACAGCTTTTTCTCATCGTTGTTAACCCTTGAGTCCGTTTTCGCGTTTTCGTCTGCCGGAAAGTTCGCACACAAAAATTGGGCCCCGGGGCAGCCCGCGGGGCCCGATAGCCATTTGGGACACCAAACAAGCTCCGTTCGTGAAACCGTCTGCGTGCACGACTTTTCTTCATCATTCTTAACCCCTGGGTCCATTTTCGCGTTTTCGCCTGCCAGAAAGTTCACGCACAAAAATTGGGCCCCGAGGTAGCCCTGCCAGGCCCGATAGCCATTTGGGGCACCAAACGAGCTCCGTTCGTAAAATCATTTACGCGCACGACTTTTTTTTATCGTTCTTAACCCATCGGTCAGTTTTCACTGTTCGCAAAACCGTCTCCGTTCTGAACTACTCATTGTACTCGTACAAGAGTCACACCAGGCTCTATTTTTTATGGAGTAGAAGTTGTCCCCCATTTGGAAAGAGAAATTCGTTCATTAAGGATGGCGGTGCAAGAGGAATTGACTATAGAAAAAGATGTCAAATTACGTCTTCAAGAGTTAGAAGCACTTGATGAAGGATGAGTGGAAACAAGCATTAAAGTGTTACCAAGCGCAAATGTCCAAAGCCTTTGATAAGCACGTGAAGCCTCAATCTTTTCAAGTCGGTGATCTGGTATTTACTGTAAGAAGACCCATTATCACGACGAGGCATATAGAAAATAAGTTCACACCTAAATGGGATGAACCCCACATCGTCAAAGAGATCTACACAAATGGAG
>NC_143479.1:53015696-53074578 GCF_027475165.1 Benincasa hispida
TCGTGGTGTAGCTACATAGACCTGGGTTGAGGGTCTTTGAAGCATAGTAGATCAGGTGATGTTTCTTATCAATCTTCTGCCCCAAAACCACTCCTACAGTATGGTCGCTCGCGTCACACATGATCTCGAAGGGAAGATCCCAACGAGGAGCCTGAATGGCCGGAGTACACGACTGGGCGTTTATCAGCACATCAAAACTTTTTCTTCAATCATTGTTAAAATCGAAGACCACATCCTTTTGAAGAAGATAGGTCATCAGCTGAGCAATCTTATGAAAGTCTCTGATAAACCTGCAATAGAATCCTGCATGACCAAGAAACGAACAAACCTCCCTCATATTTTTGGGGTAAGGGAGCTTAGCAATAACATCAATCTTGGCAGGATCTTCCTCTATGCCATGCTCAGATAATATGCCCTAATACAATGCCATGTGAGGCCATGAAATGATACTTTTCAAAATTCAATACCAGGTTAAACTCAATGCACTCTCTAGCACCCTAGATAAATTAGACAAGAAATCAGAAAATGAGTCTCCATACACAGTAAAGTCATCCATATATGCCTCCATGTATTTCTCAATAAATTCAAAAAATATGCTCATCATGCATTGCTAAAAGGTGCCAGGAGCATTACATAGTCCAAATGGCATTCTTCTAAAAGTGAAGGTGCCATAAGGACATGTAAAGGTCATCTTCTATTGGTCTTCCTAGTTAATTGAGATCTCATAGAAACCCGAAAAACCATCAAGGAAACAGAATAAAGGCTTACCAGCTAACCTTTTAAGCATCTTGTCAATAAAGGGGATGGGGAAGTGGTCTTTTTTAGTTACAATATTTAACTTTCTAAATCAATACACATCCTCCACCCATTCTAGACTCTAACAAAAATTAAGCTACCCTCATCATTTTTCACCACAATAATACTCGTTTTCTTAGGCACTATATGAATGGGACTAACCCATTCACTATTAGGACAGGATTCAAACGTCGTTGGGGCTATCGACAAAGCTTAGCTCCATCTTCCAAAAAAATTCTATGCATGCACATAGCAGGGCTAATACCTTTTATGTTAGCCAACGTCCATCTAATGGCCAACTTGTATTTCTACAAGATTTCTACCGACTTTTTCACTTGCTCATCTGTCAGGTTCTTTGAAATGATTACAGACAAGGTTTCAGCTTCCCCCAAATAGGCATACTTCAAGTGGTCTGGAAGCTCTTTCAACTCCACTTTAGATGCCTGTAAAATAGAAGGAAGCACCTTGTCAGAAGATTCATCATCAACATAAGAGGGCATACCTACCGACTCTATCATAAACAAGGTGGCAAGCTCTCTAAGGGAAATCAAATCTTCTGAGTCATCTTCATCATCGTCCCATATAACCTCATGCTTAAGAGAGTCAAACACATCAATCTGGCACAAAGACTGTACCTGTTCTATGGTGGAAGATTTCATAGCATTGAAGATATTAAACTTTACCAACTCACCATCGAACTCAATAAACAAAGTGCTCTCATTCCCATCAATCTTAGTCTTGATCATCTTCATGAAAGGCCGACCTAGCATGGCCCTATCAATTGATGTAGATGAGATAGATGTGGGTTCTTCCATCTAAAGAACATAAAACTCAACAAGGAAAAACAATTCATTAACCTTAACTAGGACATCCTCAATGACTTCTAAAGGGTGAATAAAAGACCTATCAGCTAATTGAATTACAACTCCAGTTTCAGTCAGGTCTTTTAATTTCAATTCTTGATAAATTGAATAAGGCATAACATTTATGTGTGCACCCAGATCTAGCATGGCCCTATCAGTTTTCTTTTTACCTATAATACAAGGGAGAGAAAACATACCTGGATACTTCTATTTTTAGGCAAATTTTTCTAGAGGATCGCAGACACAGATTGACTTACCGCCATTCTCTCCTTTTCTTTTGCTTGTCTCTTCCTCGTGCAAAGCTCTTTAAGGAATTTGGCATATTTAGGAATCTTCTTGATTGCATGGAGGAGAGGAATATTAATCTCTACCCTTCTAAACATCTCTAGAAGCTCCTTGTCCTTGTCTACCATCGGTTCTTTTGGCCTTGCAAGCCTAGAAGGAAAAGGCACTTTAGGCACATAAGCATCGAAAGAAGGATAAGGGTGAGAAGATACTTCTTATTTCTTTTCTGGTGGTTTGTCTGTCGAATTTGAAGAATTAGTTCCTGATTCTTCTAACTTTGGCTCCTTTGTTGACTCAACTGGTGGCTCCAACTCCTTGCCACTCCTCAGTGTAATTGCACTTACATTTTCTTTGGGATTCGATTCTGGCTGAGATGGTAGTTTGCCAGATTGTCTCTCCAATTTACTCATTAAAGTGGCTAGCTGAGAGACTTGGGTCCCCAAAACATCAATGGCATTCTTTATATCTTGTTAAAATTTAAAAGAGTTGTCAGCAAGAAATTTAACAATAGCTTCCAAGCACTACCTGAACCAGAAAGAGCTCCATGACTAGGCTGAGCCTGCTCGTTTTGTCCTCTTCATTTGAAGTTTAGGTGATCCCACCACCCTGGATTATAAGACTTGACTGAATGGGTCCGACCTTCTATTCGGCCCATTGAAATTATAGCTTCCAACTACATTCACCTCAGGTATTGCTCCTTATAGAGCACTTGGGCAAACGTCAACTATATGGCCAACTCCATGACACATCTGGCAAACTGTAATGGGTTGTCTAATTTCCACCTTCGACAGCTGCTTCACAATAGAAACTAGGTCAGATATTTCTTTCTTAAGTTCACTTATCACATTGGCGGACTTAACACTGACTGCAGCTCGAGTTCCAAATTGTTGAGAATTTGCTGCCATAGTAGCTATCAGGTTCATTGCCTCAGATGGGGTTTTATTGACTAAGGCTCCTTCTGCAGCTGCATCTATGCTTCTTTTGTCGGTCTACATTAGTCACTTATAAAAGTACTGGATCAACAATTAGTCTGAGATCTGATGGTGGGGAAACTTGGCATAGGTTTTTTTGAATCGTTCCTAATACTCATGAAGGGTTTCCCCATCAAACTGCATAATGTTGTATATCTCCTTTCTGATACTAGCAACTCGAGATGCTGAGCAGAACTTTTCCAAGAACTGGCTCTGCAACTCTTCCCAGGACAGCTCCCAGGCAGAAAAATGTAAAGCCACTCCTTGGCATCTCCCTTTAATAAAAAGAGGAATGCTCTCATGTTTATCTACTCCTAGGTCACCCTATTTGGTTTCATCCCATTGCACACCTCATAGAATTCCTTCAAGTGTTTGTGCGGGTCCTTACCCTGTAGACCAAAAAATCCAGAAAGTAAGTGAATTAAGCCAGATTTAAGCTCGAAGGTACCTGTCGTTTCAGAATAGACAATGCACGGTGGCTGCTGAGTAAAGTCTAATGTTGTGAGCTCCTTAAGAGTCTTTTCTCATCCATTACTGATAAATTCTCAAGAATGCTCTTTTCTCCGGATGTGTCTTCAATACGAATATCTTTATCAAGCATAGTTTACTGTCTCCTCTCTCTTCTGATTCTCCACTTCTCCCTGGAAATTTCTACAAAATATAACTGTTTAGAACCTTTGGGGGTGTGGGTCATACACGAAAAGAGTAAATCGATTAGCAAGGCAAACACTACAAGTCTCAAAAATCAAGAAATCTGTTAGTTTCCGGCAACGGTACCAATTTTGTAGAACGTTGGATTCACCATCGTCCGTGAACCTATGCTACACAAAAAATATTTATATACACCGAACGAACTATTTACACTAACTAGTAGTACAAAAGGCGAGCCCGGGGTCGAACCACAGAGAGCCGATTTAGATTCCTAAAAAATTGATACTTGTAGGAAGTAACCAAAAGGGGAGGGGGTTGTGAAAATTGTGAATAAAAATTACAAAAAAACAAAAAGTGCACGATGCGAAAGAATGCAAAAATTTATCAATTGAACAAAATACATAGCTTGGGTAATTCTAATTTAATTCATTCCTATTCAATTCTATCACAGACTAAGCAAAAGATGCATGAGAAATTCGAATTGCAACTTAGCCTACTCGATTAGAATCCTAATCGGTAGTACAAAAAATCAAGTTAACTAAAGGAAAAGAGAGAATTCTCAACTATTCAATCAATCAACAGGCATTAAGATTCAAGGAAAAGCTAAGTCAACTAATTGATTTCCATCGTCTAACCAATTAATTGAGCGAGAATTATCTAAGTTAGAAAGTAAATACTTGCTAAATGGAATACCAATTTAATGCAACAAACTTACTTAACCCTTGCCCCTTGCTTCTAGGTGACGACTACCAAACGATTACAAATTAAGGCCAATCAAAGAAATCAATTATACATGCATAGCTAATTTTCCAGATTATCACATACAAGACAATAGAAGAATAAGCACAAGATAAATTCTCATAAATTCAGAATAAACTCACAGAATTACATAACAAAATCTCAAGAATCGAATTGAACAAAATTAAACTACAAAACCCAAGCTAAGTTACCCTTTAGCCACGAATCATCTTCAAAATCGATATAATACTCAAAGAGGAAGAAATTATTACAGAATTCTAGTGAAAAGGAAGGTTAAAACCCCGCAGGAATAGGGCGACGATGCTCTAAATGGGATGTAAAAAATGTGATGTAATCGACTGAACCCTTAACGATCCTTTTATAGATTTTCCGCAACATCGCAAAGCAATTGCGCTGAGCGTCAAGAGAGCATCATAGCACTACCTTGACGCTTGGTTGCATGCGCGTTGATCTAATCGTCCGTCAAACTATGAAACATCGCAACGCTCTGGAAGAGCATTACAACGCAACCTATTCTATCTAAGAACGTTGAGGTGTATCGTTGAGCGAGCGGTGCAACAGTGGCATTATGACATCTCAGAAGTGTTGCAACGCTTGAAGCAACGTTGCAAAGCTGCCCTGCATTCGAGCATTCTGTCTTCTAGTGTTAAGCTAGCGTTGGACTTAAGCATATGAAAAGCATTGTGACGCTTGGCAGGGTAGAATTCATCATTCCTTCTTCTTTTGTTCAATTTGACTCCTAACTTTATCATTTTTTAACACCTTTTTGTCTCGAATGCTTAATTCGACTGCTTGTACACTCGAGTCCTACAAAATAATCAATTTAACCAAATCAGGTAGCTAAATAACCTCAAGTTAAGTATAAGAAGATAACACATTTTCGGTGCTATTAGAAACACTCTTCGATAGAACATTATTCAAGATATGAATTGCAGTCTCTACTGCATAACCCCAAAATGAGCTAAGCAATTGAGCATAGCTCATCATAGAATGAACCATGTCTAATAAGGTTCTATTTCTCCTTTCTGATACACCATTCTGCTGAGGTGTACCAGGTGTTGAAAGTTGAGATTGGATTCCATGTTCTATCATATAGCCTTGAAATGTTAAATCCATGTTTTCTCAACCTTGATCTGATCAAAGTGTTTTAATCATTTTACCTAACAGGTTTTCAACTTCAACCTTATACTCCTTGAACTTTTCAAGGGCTTCAGACTTATATTCCATTAGATATATGTAATCATACCTTGAATAATCATCTATGAAAGAGATGAAGTATTTATACCCTCCTCGAGCTTTTACATTCATTGGACCACAAAGATCTGAATGTATGAGCTCTAAGGACTCTTTGGCTCTATAACCTTTTCCACTAAAATGACTTTTACTCACTTTTCTTCAAGATAGGATTCACATGGAGGTAATGAATCATTTTCTAACTTTCTTAAAAGTCTATTCTTTATCAGTCTTCTGATCCTATCAAGATTTATGTGACCTAATCTTAAATGTTAAAGATATGTATTGTTGTTACTTGGAGAAATTCTTTGTCTTTTAGTTTGAGTATTTGCATTTAAACATCTCATGATTTAAAAGTGCTTCTGATTTAGTTGGTTTTAACCAGAAGATGAGGGAACAAACTTAGTTCTAGAGGATGAACCCTTATAGAACTTCTTCGAATGGGCAACATTTGTCTCTCTTTCTATCAGTCCCTTACATTTCATAAGATTGTTAAGACTTTAACTCGTTCAGGAGGGTAGTCTTTGTGTACTCTATTTCATTCTTAAACCACATTGCTATAGAATTTGAGGAAACTCTTCGAAAGAGATCCAAAAATAAAGGACACCTGACTCTACTCATCGATGACCATGTCGTTCATCCCGAAGATATTGAAGTGGACCATCAGATCGAGAACATGTTCTCTAACTGATTGGCCTTCCTTCATGGGAGTGTTATAAACGTACTTGAGTGCCTCGTGTTGGATCTGAGAGAACTGTTGTCCAAACATCTCCTTGAGGGACTCTATGATTTGATATGCAGTGATCATGACCTCGTGCTTCTCAATAAGAACATCAGATAGACTTGCCAAGTTATAGACTCAGGCCTTGTCATTGGCCTTCGTTCAATGGACATAAGCATCCCTTACTACTTGGGATGTATTACGAGTAGGGATTGGAGGACATTTCTCCATTATGAAGAACCATAGATCATCTATAATTAGAATCATATTCAAGTTAGGTTTCCACATTGCATAATTTTCTCCCGTTAGTTTTCCGTTCTTAAGCAAAGAAATTATTGTGGAAGACATGTTGAAATGAATAACAAACAATTGACCATATTTTCCATAACCCATTACACAGGAAAAAAAAAAAACAAGTATCCAACCAATTTAGTAAAAACAGACAATCACAAAACTCTAATTAAACTATTGATTTAGTTTTTGTAACGATACTTCAGAAGTTTAAAGCAACAGCCACCAAAAAGTGATCAGCTACCCCTCCCCTGAATTGAAACAATCTCAGATAATTACTAATACCAGAATAACTCTTGTTACTATAGTTCTTAGCTACCGTTTTTCGATTAATGATTCATTCACTAGCTTAATTCATCCTACCATAAAGAAAGACAACTATTGAAGATTAACCTAAGTAACCCTCTCAATTACTGGAGTTTGCATTGTTCTGAATCCTATGATCAAGTCGTCTGAAAGGATAGTCGCTCCAAGACAACACACAGGCAGACCATAGGAATCTCACGGTGTAACCTAATGGAGGAGACTGTAAGATACATTGGCACGCATCCTTCTCCCATTTACTATGAATACTTTCCCTATTTCCCTTGGTATTGACTCATGCAAACACATTCCAAAGGGAGGCCACACCCAGGGCGACACAAAGTCGAGCATGGATCTCATGATGTGAACTCTTAGGGACATGAGAGCTAAAAATTAATATATCCCATATACCAATTTTCTCCCACTAAAGTATTCTACTGATTTAGGGTTTTATTATACTTAGTTAAATTCCGACTAATGAATGTTTCTAAGTCTATGCCTATTATAACTCTTAGGAAAAGGCCTTTACTCTAATGTTCTAGGTGAATTAGACCATTTAATTAACCTAGTGAAATTGCATGCTAACAGGATTAAAGTTAATCCAACTCATGTTCCAGGTTAGTTCCTAGGTAGGAGGTTTTTTGTAAGCCATCTTCTTAAGAACCCCCAACCTAGATAGAACATCACCAGTAGAGTTCCCCTATAACCTAAAGTCATATTTGTCTTATTAGTCATATTTTAAATCTATTATAACAAATAGGACGTAATTCTAATCTTATTAGAATTAATGTGGTCTAAGGTCTAGATTAATTTTAAACATTTTAAAATTAATCCAATTCCCTAAGACCCTAAGTTTGCATGCAACTCTTTATTATAGATTGACAGCTACTAAAAATTAATTTTATAACTATTACAAAATTAATTATTTGCCCTATAAACTTGTTTTCTATGGTTTACTTAAGTAATAATCAATTCTAATTAACAACAAAACCATATTCCATGCATTTCATGACTTTAATATAACAATTATATTAAACTATGAATGTGTCATGCTCAATGCAAATTGATTTTCAACTTTATTCAACTCTTTATATTTAACAAGAAAATCACTCATGAAAATCTACCCAACATATATAAGGCATTAATAAATATAACTCTTTATATTTACCTAAGTAATGTCATGCATCATGATTTTCTAATTTCATATATTTAACATATCATAATACATTAAATAACTCATGAAATCATTTCCACATGGTGGGATTTATCTAAATGACATCCATAAAGCATTTAAATAGCAAATGAACAGGTAATTTTGGCCTCTAAGATAAAATAAAGCAATAAATTATAATAATTATGCTAATTTTATCCTAAAATAAGCTTCTACCAATCTCGAACCAAACCAAACCAAATCGAATCGACCCAAACCGCTTCAATCGACCCCCAAAACCACGAACCGAGCCAACCTAAGGCTAAACCGGACCAAACTACCTTGAACCGGTCAAACATTACCGAACCACCATGGATCGCCGCTGAACCGCGCATACCGCAACCCTAGAATTGCATTGTCATAGCGTTCCAACGCCGTGAGCAGCGTTTCAATGCTGCAACTTCAAGTTGCATTTATAGGCAGAAACTGTGAGTGTTCTTCGGTTTGGCAAAAAATGGTCTCGATTTCATCGAACACAACCCTAATTCTAGACGCAAACCTACATAATACAACGAATTTCATGATAAATGCCCAAAAATACATGGGTCTTTACAATTTTTTATCAAATCAAAACATGAAATCTATAGCCATAAAAATTATCGTAAACATTCATTTGCAAAAAATCAACATTCACAATGCAATTTCATCCCGCCAAAACCCAGTGCAAATTTTAGAAACCTAAATTAATATAACGAGAAGGCTTTGATACCAATTGAATGGATGAAAGCCCTAATCGTAGCAGAGAATATAGAACCAAATTCATTATTAATAATTTGGATTTTCTAAAATACCCATATACTAGGCAATTCCAGAAATTATAGAGATCAATCAAAAATTGCCAATTGTAAAAATAACCTAGGTTAAGCATGCAAATAAAGAACACGGTGAGGATGGAAAGCCTTACTTATGTTGACGACTCAGATGAAGGCTACCTCCCTATCCTTTGAGAAAATTGACGCGAGGTTTGTGGAACCAAATATTAAAATTGGGAAAAGATGGAGAATGTTTTAGAGAGGCAAAAAGAATATAGAACTCTACTGTATACTCAAATTAAAATCACACTTCAACCAATCAACCCTCCTACAAAGATTTACAGGAGTTTTATCAAAGGAGAGAGAGATAGTGAAACGTGGGACATCCCACGTTCCTATTGACTCCCTACGTGGGAGTTGAATGTTAATTAATAAAAAATAATTATTTATTTATTTATTTTTATTTAATTAATGATTTCATTTAAATCTTATTTAAAGGAAACATCTCTCACATAACCTATAGTTTTAATTCAGTTAATTTAATTTAATTTAATTTAATTAATAATTAATTAATTAATTACCAAATTACATATCAAATATTTTATTTAGGACATACTTGAATCATATTCAGTTGTATTTCTCCCATAACCTATAGTTTTATTGTGCATCAATTACACTTTAATTTTTCACCTATAGTTTTGATATGAATCCAATTCACATTAGATTAATATATGAACTTCTTCAAATATTCAATCCTCCCATAAATTAATTTTGAATCATATCCAAAACTAATTTATATTATAAAGTTCAAATAAATATAAACTTTATATTATAATCTATCATTATACTTATATTATTTCCCTAAGTGAATTTCAACATTACAGACTCAATTTAAAACATAGTTACCTCAATTTCCTTGATGAATTTGGAAGGGGACCTCATAGACCTACAGATTAGAAGCTCCAACGATATGAGATTAATTGGCTAAACTCACTAACCAAATTAATCAATATTCATTAATTGTGGGTACACTCCACTAAAGACCCACGGCTGCACTCTTCTCACTGAATATATATTTCTATGTCCACAAATATAGACCAATAACAACAAGTTAATCCTTCACGAGTGCTCTAGCACAAGTTGGGTAAAATTACCATTTTACCCCTGGGTTAGCTCTGTATTCTTAAGTACCAATGATCCTCTAATGAACAAGTTGTTTATGGTCCAACCATAAAACAAAAACCCTCTCGATCTAGTAAGAGGGTAGGGCCCTTTGTTCAAGTCCCAGAGGCACCACTTAAGGGATCACTCATCTACTTACCCAAAAGTCGAGAACGAGTGAAATCCATCTTGTATTATTATCTTCCTAGCTCCTCGCTCGGTCGTATCCTTAAAATAGTAAGCTTATTTAGTCGACGAACTGGCCACTCTCACCCATAAAAATTAAAGGACAATCCCTCGTGAACAGAAGTTCATAATACACTTAGTATTAAGACTAAGTTACCTAGGTCATCCTATTGATATAAAAACCTCACTACTCAACAATGTTATATCTAATGGTCACTATTTTGTGGTCCGATCTTATGCAAACTCATTGCATAGAATACCCTCACTCGTGTTTCACCTACACGAATGCATTGGATAGTTATGTTTGTATCAAATACAAAGTGGGTCGTATCTAGAGTGTCGATAGGATGAGGTACCCAACAGTATCCCTATCCTATAGACCCTTTAGGCTGTATCTTGAATATTGATCCCTGTATATCTCCTCATACTGCTCAAGACTCATCAGACAACCTAAGGTGTTAATTTACTAGATTTAGGGTTATTAAGACAAAATAGAATACCACATAATCAATAACACTTACTGAAATAACATCGATAAATCTTTATTGATGACAGTCAGTTATTTACAATTATTATCTACGAGTTTTAAGACATAAAACCCAATATCTTCTAGATTCCCAATTATATTTCTAGATGGATGATATTTATGAACTCTAATTGAAGGTTTCCATTCACGGATTTTGGCCTCTTCAAGAACCAACTAGCTGTTCTCATCTTCATTTTTTAAGGATTCATGTCGGAGGACATGTTAGAGGCATTTTTACTAACAATAGGAGCAGACTGTTTTCTTTTTCCTCGGGAATAGAAACTTACATGTCCGTAGCATCGTCAATCACAAAATTTATTGATCCTATAACACATCGAGTGTGTTTATTATACACATAATAGGTTCGACTATTAATAGAGTATCCGAGGTATATTCCTTCATCAGATTTAGAGTCTAATTTTCTCACAGCTTCCCTATCAACCAAGATATAGCATGTACTGTGTAATACCCCGCACATTTTTATATAATAATGTAATTTCAGTAACGTTATTATTTAGAAATTCAAAAATTTCTTAGTCGGAGGGCATTTTTGGAATTATGGATCTCAAGTATAAATGCGGGAATTTAAGTTTTGGCGGAAAATTATTCAATTTTGAATTTCAGTGTGAAAGTTGTGGCAGGAATTAATTTCCTTTCGAAACGGAAAGAAATTAATTTTAATTATACCTTCCTTTTTAGTTATTATATTTCTTATTATTATTATTATTTTTTTTTAAAACCCATCAAACCCTTCTCCTTCTTCTTCCTCACACGGCAACACCACCCCGCCCCCCCCAATTTTCTTTCTTCTTTCCTCCCAGCTGCACGCCGCCTCCCCTCACTGTCCAAACCCACGAACGCCGTACCTCCCCTCACTGCCTCATCAGACCGCCACCGCGCCTCATTCACTACTCAGATCCGAAGTCGCCGCCGCCTATCTGCCGCCCCTCTGCCAGAAACCCATTATTTCAAGCCCTCAGCCTAGCTCTCCGTTCGTTCGATCCGTTCAGCTGCCGCCTCTTCATGCTTTGCCAAACCCAGATCTTTCGTCGGTCGTTTCCCTTGTCGTCGTTGGATCTATTCTAGGTAAGGTTGAGGTATTTCGGTTCGATCTCTTAGCCATTAACGTTGGGTTTCATCATTTTGATTCACAGTTGTTGGGTTTTCATTTGAAGGTGAGTTTTAGCGAAGCTTGAACTTAGAGGGAGCATCGTCAAGGGAAGTTGGAAGTGATCCTCATCCTTTGGGTAAGTTTTTAGATATTTTGGACTTAGGTCCGAAGTTTCGCTGTTATGGTTGAACTGAAATTATTTGAGTTGTTTTCAGAATTAGGACCGCTACTTTGGGTTGCCACCATAATTTGGCCGTCTGATTTTGTTATCCGTAGAGTTTCGTTTAAGGTAAGTAATCTTATCACTGGAACTGCCCACGGGCCAGGCTTTAGTTGTATGCTATGATGATGAGTGTATGTTATGGTAAATGTTAGCATGTTGATTGATAGTATGACCTGAATCAAGGTATGTTCTGGCACGAGTTCTGATTTGTTTAAATATACACCTAGGCACTTGATTGTTAGTATGAGGTGGTATGTGTTTCCATATGTTGGTATCTGATTTGCTGATGTTGACGCATACTTGTATGTTGTGGAACTATGATGTTAAGGTATACAGGAATGTTGTATAATATGTTGTTGAGGATTATGTGTATGTGGTAGAGCCATGGTATCGAGGATTACATGTATATCATAGATTCGTATGGTGTTGATTTTTGAATGTTGAGATTGTGTGAATGTCCTCACTGATTAGTTAGATGCTCACCAGTTTGTGTTTCCTTCGGGATTCACCAGTTTGTGTTTCCTTCGAGATTCACTAGTTTTGTGTTTCCTTCGGGATTCACTAGTTTTTTGTTTCCTTTGGGATTCACCAGTTTTTGTTTTCTTCGGGATTCACCAGTTTGTGTTCCTTCGGGATTCACCAGTTTTGTGTTTCCTTCGGGATTGACTAGTTTGTGTTTCCTTCGGGATTCACCAGTTTGTGTCTCCTTCGGGATTCACCAGTTTGTGTTTCCTACGGGATTCACCAGAGGTAGAGGGCATACTTAACTACAGTAGGATAGGACTCAGTCTCTTACCTATTTCATGTGTGTGTATATGTGTCATAGGTGGGTATCTAGAGGACATAGATGCCTAGCCTGACCCCAGTGGTGGGGTTACTTACTGAGTATTTCATACTCATTCTTTCTTATGTTGATGTTTCAGGTAAGGGTAGAGATGCACCGGTGATGGCGCAGCGGAATTCATGATCGTGCCTCTAGGACTAGTTTTTTTACGCTTCCGCATCATGCAATTTAGAGTCCTTATTTTTCCCTTAATGTTTAGTTTTATTGTTTGAAACTTATTATTAAGGATTTTTTTTTAAACTTTTAATAGTCTTTACGAATTATGGGTACCCTATTATTGTTTTAACAATTGCATTTAATAAATGGCTTTTGAACTTCTCTTGTCTATTTAGCATTTATTTCAACATAACTGAGCGTCATTTTAAATCCTATGCATGCATTTATTTTATTAACGGCCTAACCTAAGTCCTAAGGGGTCGGGTAATTACATACTGCTGAATATATGAAAATATCTTACATTTTATTTCCTCTCCCTCAATATTTCATAATTCGTACATGAGAAACCAGGACGCAGGACAACTTTATTGTGAATGTGACATGCTATGTTAATAGCTTCAACCGAGAAATAGAATGACAGGTGTTTAGCATTTAACATGGCTCTAGCCATCTCTTGAAGGGTGCAATTTTTTTCTATCCACAACACCATTTTGTTGAGGTGTAATGGGTGTAGAAAATTCATGATGAATACTAACTGAAATGCAAAATTCAGTTAATTAAGAATTTTCAAATTCTCTGCCATGGTCACCCGGATGTGCACAACATTCAAAATTTTTTTTCTCTTTAAAGTTGAAGACAAAGTGCTTGAAACGTAATAAATTTCTCAGATTTGTCTGGAAGAAAACGTACCCATGTGTATCTAGAAAAGTCATTAAGACGCACTAGGACATACCTCTTTCCTCCTAGGCTTTCAGATTGTATTGGCCCCATGAGATCCAAATGGAGTAAAATTTTATTTGAAGTAGTCTGAAAAATCTGTTTATATGACACATGAGTTTGTTTACCTGCCTAACAATCTCCACATATAGGTCAAATAGATAGCTCACAACAGAGGAAAGCTTGATATAGCATTCTTGGGAACAACCTTTTAGATAGTCTTCATACTCACATATCCTAGGTGTTTAGACAGATATCTACTGACTATCCCCACAGCATAGCAGATGTCAAGTCTAGTACATAACATCGCATACATCAAACTGCCAACGACAGATGCATAGGGGACCCGTCTCATTTCCTCAACCTCTTGAGGTGTCTTAGGACACTATTCCTTAGACAATGTAACTCTATGTCGAAAGGTAGTAGGCCCCTTTTGGAGTTTTGCATCATGTACTTGATCATCATCTTGTCAATGTACGATGCCTAAGAAAGCGCTAGCATTTTATTCTTTCGATCCCGGAAGATCTAAATACCAAGAAAAAACTGAGCCTCTCCCAAATCTTTATTCTTTCGGTCATTAGCTAGTTCTTAACTGAAGTCAGTAAATCTACATCATTTCCAATGAGTAGGATATCATTTACATACAACAATAGGAAAACTACTGAATTGTTGATGATTTTCTTGTAGACATAAGGCTCATAAGGCTCATAAACGTTTTAGTCAAAGTCGTAAGATTTTATCGCAGTATCAAACCTTATGTTCCAAGATCGAGACACCTATTTCAGCCCATAAATGGACCGATTCAATTTGCAAACTTTTTGCTTTTGACCTTGGGCTATGGATCCCTTGGGTTGCACCATATAAATGGTCTCCTAAAGATTACCATTCAGAAAGGCAGTCTTGACATCCCTTTTCCATATCTCGCAGTCATAATATGAGTCAATGGATGGGACGATGTGGATAGACTTCAACATGGCAACAGGCGAGAAAATCTCCTCATAGTCAACTCTCTCCACATGGGTATAACCCTATGCCACAAGTCTAGCCTTGAAGGTTTTCAATTTCAGATTAGCAACCCGTTTCCTCTTGTAGATCCATTTACAACCTATAGGTTTAACCCCATCAGGTTGATCTACAAGTTCCCATACTGAGTTGAAGTACATAGACTCTATCTCGAGATCCATGAATTTAACCCATTTATCTCGATCAACATCCTCTATTTCCTTCTAATAAGACAACGGATCCTCAACCTCACCATCGGCTACTATAGTCAAGATTTCAGTGAAACCCATATAGCGAACAGGTGGGTTTGCAACCCTCCCACTACGTCGACGTTCCCTCAAATCTTGAGGTGGATTTGACCTACTAGATGAACTTCTATCAACAACTCTTGTTGATGTAGCAGGCCCTTCAACATCTCTTGTTGAAGTTTCAGTAGTTTCATTGAAAAGTTCACACAACACGATTTTATTACATGGACTATGCTCCCTCATATGATCCTCCTCCAGGAAAGTAGCATTTATCGACACAAACACCTTGTTTTCCTTAGCATCATAAAAGTAACCCCTCGTGTCCTTTTGGGGTAGCCTACAAATAAGCACAGCCTCGAATGTGGTTCTAGCTTCTTAGGATTAGCCTCAAGCACATGTGCTGGCCAACCCAAGATGTGGAAGTGACGCAAACTAGCTTTACACCCATTCCACAACTCCAAAGGTGTTATGGCAACACTCTTGGAAGGAACACAATTGAGGATATAAGCTGCAGTCTCCACTGCAAAACCCCAAAACGAGTCCGGTAAGGAAGCGTAACTCATCATCGACCGAACCATGTCCAATAGGGTTCTGCATCTCCTCTCCGATACACCATTCTATTGAGGTGTACCAAGCGCTGAGAGTTGGGAAACGATTCCATCTTCTATCATATAGTTTGGGAACTCATAATCTAAAAACTCTCTACCCCGATCTGATCGAAGTGTTTTAATCCGTTTATCCAATGCGTTTTTAACTTCAGCCTTGAACTCTTTGAACTTTTCAAAGGACTCGGACTTCCATTACATCAAATAAACATACCCATACTGGGACTAATTATCAGTAAAAGTGATGAAATACCCGTAGTCTCCCCTGGCTCGCACATTCATCGAACCACAAAGGTCTGAATGCACTAACGCTAGAGGCTCTTTGGCTTGATAACCTTTTCCAGTAAAAGGTCTTTTAGTCATTTTGCCTTCAAGTCATGACTCGCTCACAGGTAAAGAATTTTCCTCTAACTCGCTGAGAAGTCCATTCTTCACCAACCTCTCAATCCTATTGACATTGATGTGCCCTAATCGAAGGTGCCAAAGTTAGGCATTTTCTTTAGAAGAAACCTTAATTCTTTTATTTTGAGTTACGGTAGTTTTAAACATCTCTATGTTATGGAGGAAATTTGTTGCTAATGGCCTTAGCACATACAAATTGATTTCCAGTTTTGTTAAACAAATTTCAACACCATCTTTCAGAATAAACACTTTATTCACCGAAAAGTTGAAAGTATATTTACATTCAATCAGAAACTTTATAGAAATTAAGTTCTGCTTTAAGTCACGAACAACATACACATCATTCAAAATGATAAATTTATTCTATAAAGAAACTGGAGTCCTCCCACTGCCACAGTTGAGACGACGTGCCCGGTGCCTACTCGCTTCATCATCTCACCAGCCTCAAGTTGTCGCCAGGATCTAATCCCCTGAAAAGAAGGACAAACATTATTAGTGGTCCCAGAGTCAATAATTCAGGCAGAATCATCATTCCCCACTAAACAAGTTTCCAAAACTAGTAGATCATATTACCTTGTTTTGCCTTGGCCTTAGCCTTCTTCTTCTCCTTTAACCAGTGAGGATAGTTCCGCTTCCAGTGCCCATCTTAGTTGCAATGGAAACATTTTCCTTTTTCAATCGGTGCTGGTCACCTACCCCGCTATGCAGCAGGTTGTGAGTTAGCAGGTGTTTTCCCTTTTCCCTTAACACCCTTCTTCTTCTTCCACTTGGAAGTGTTAAAAGTAGAAGGTCCAGACTTAGTTCCTAAGGTCGAACATCGATGGAACTTTTTTGATGATGAAGTAAAATTTTCCTCACAAATCTTCTTCTCCTTACTTTTCAATAAGGATTGGAATGTCTGCAACTCATTAAGGAGAGTTATAAGGGAATAATCAACTTTGTTCAGAACAGCATTGCTGACAAAATGCAAGAAGCTTTCTGGCAATGTATGCAGAATTATGCTAACCTGGCTACCCTCATCGATGTAGGCCCCATTTATCTTCAGAACGTGTTCTCGAACAGATGTACCCTCCTCCATTTTGGAGTTGAAGATGCATTTCAGAGCTTCATGCTTGAGTTGTCTAAATGGTTGTCCGAACATTCTCCGCAGGGACCTCATGATCTCACACGTAGAGACCATAGGCTCATGCTTCTTGACCAAAACATCATTTAGACTAGCCAAGATGTAAGCTCGGGCCTTCTTGTTTACTAATGTCTATCTCCCATATGCCTCCCCAACATTTCGAACGGCAGTTTGAGTCGAAATAGGACACTCCTCCGTAAGGATGAACCTCAGGTCATCGATGATTAGTATGGTATTAATTGTGTTTTTCCAAATAATGTAGTTTTCACAAATCAATTTGTCGACACTTAATAGAGCTTACATCGCTGTTGCCATTTTAAAATTGCTGAAAAATATGAACAAACTTAATGAGTCTTTGCATTACAACTTTTAAGACCAATTTTAGTCTTAGCAAAATAGTTCTAATTTACCCTAAGTGAAATGACACCTATTTTGCAATGATGCCCCAGCAAGGCAAGACAAAAGTCACCGATGGGGTGATCAAGTGCCCCTTCACTGGGATGAGACATTCTCAACCATTAGACAGAAACAACTCTTGTAACTGACTCTAATAGTCACCATTTTTCGGTCTAGAACTGTTAACCTTTAGCAATTCCGCGTAAGTGACTCAGCAATGCATTCTCTTGATCTTCATGAAGTGCGAAGGAAATTATAACTGGAAGCGTTTCATTCTGTCCCAAAAAAGCATACTTCAAGTGGTTTGGAAGGGTCTTCAGCTCTATTGTTGGTCGTTGTTCCAAGGACGGTTTTGTTGTTTTTCTTTCTTTACTCGTTGCCAGCTTGTCTTCTTTGGATGCGATCATCTCATCTTCTTTGGTAGTTTTGTCCGTGATCACATTGAAAGCTACTATGGATGCGGTCGCATCCTCATCTTCATTTTCATCTTCAGACTTTTCTTTTTCATGCAAACTTGGTTCATCGTTGGATTCATTGAGGTCTTCTTCTTCAGGATATTTCATGGCTCAGATAATATCAAACCTGAGCTTCTGTTCATTCATGCTCAGTGTGATCTCTCCCTTATACACATCAATCTGAGTACGGGGTATATCCTTATCCGCTTCATAGTCCAGGATGATGAAGTCTGCCGGTAATATAAATTTATCGATCGTAACTAGAACATCCTTCACCTTCCATTCTGAATGCACAAGGGATCTATCAGCTAATTAGAGAGTGACTGTCATGGACATCAGCTGCCCCACATTCAGCTGGTTGAAAATTAAAAGGGGCATCAAGTTGATGTTGGCCCTTAGATCGCAAAGCGCTTGACCAATGTATAACCCTCTAATTGAGCAGGGTATTATGAAACTTCCAGGGTCGCGCATTTTCAATGGAATTATGGATTTGAACCTTGAGTCAATGCCACCGTTGCTACCTTACCAGTGCTTCTCTTCTTCATCACCATATCCTTCAGAAACTTTGCATACTTCGACATCTGTTCAATCGCTTTAGTGAACGAAATGTTAATATGCAACTGTTTCAGCATGTTCATGAAGCGCTAATAGGGGAATAGCGGTAGCTGTATTTTTACAGTTCCCTATTCTTTCAGCTCTGAAGTGAACGCAATCTCTGGTTCCATCGCCTCATTTTCTTCTATTTCTCCTCGAGTCAATGCAATCTTCGGTTCCATCGCAATTAGAGTAGTCAAGTTAGGCTCCTTCTTCTCCTCCGTCACAGTCTTTCTGCTTCGTAATGTAACAACTTGACATTGCTCTTTTCTCGTACCCCTTGGGTTGCGTGGGAGTTATGTTAAACTTGGAAATGCCTCTTTCGGTCTATTCTTGAGTTCGCCCGCAATCTACCCCATCTGAATTTCAAGATTGCGGATGGACGTCGTTTGATTCTGAAGCACTATTTCATTCTTTTCAATATATTACTTCAGTAAACTCTCCAAAAATGAAGATTTCGGCACCTGCGAACTACTGGCTGGGCTTTGTGTTTGACTCTTTGTTCATGTGGTGGCCCTTGTTTCTGTACCATTGGTTGAAAATTTTGCTGTTGATTTTTCCACGCGAAGTTAGGGTGGTTTCTCCACCCAGGGTTGTACGTATTGGAAAACGGATTATTCTTCACAAAATAGACTAATTGTGGGTTCCTCGGGCATTCCTCCATTGGATGGCCTTCTCCATAAGTAGCACAACTTGCGATCGTCTGGTTGATTGCGTTGACTTTCCCACTATATGTTCCTGGGCTACTGATTGCGATTCCTTGTATCAAATTCATCATCGCAGTCATTTGGTTCTGTAGGGATGCGATGGCCCCGTTATTTGCATCACTGTCTTTGATCCTCAATCTTTGATCGCTTTCTCTCCAGACTTCACGATTTTTAGAAATGCGATCAAGTATATTCTTGGCCTCATCGTTAGTTTTATCAAGCAGACCTCCAGCTGCTGCCGCATTGGCAGCCGTCTGCGATGCAGGGTTCAATCCATGGTAGAAAATTTCCATCTGTAAACAATCAGGTAAGCCATTATGTGGGCAATCTCTTACCAGCCTCTTAAACCTCGCCCAGGCGTCACTGAGTGATTCATCAATATCCTGTTCAAAATTAGTGATCAATTTCCTCCTTCTAGCATTCTCCGTCGGGGGGAAGTACTTCTTCATGAACTTCTCAACTACTTGTTCCCATGATGTAATCTCCCCTGGTTTGAGAGAATAATCCCATTTTCGTGCCTGGTCACACAATGAAAATGGAAACAATGTTAATCGAACCTCCTCAGCGGAGATATTTGGGAACACAAAAGTTTTACAGATCTCAATGAAACTCCGGAGGTGGGCGTGCAGATCCTCGCCACGCCTACCGCCAAACTGTCTGGCAGTTTGAATCATCTACAGCATCACCGATTTCATTTCGAACCTTGATCCATCAAGAGCTGGCCTCATGATTCCTAGTGAGATATCATAGAGGTTGGGCGATGCATAGTCCCAGATGGGCCTATTGCAGTCGTTCACCAATAGGATGGGGTTCGCCATGATATTATTTGCATTTGGTGCTCTATCTTTTGGTTGCTCCGCCATGTTTGGATCTTTCTCTTGTTGTTGTTGTTGGCGGCTGTTTCTTCTCTTCTTCGAAAATTTCTCTCAATCTCTATGTCTAATCGGGCTCAGGATTTTGTCCTTCGCTTATACGACGCCCGCTTCTTCCTTTACCTAAGGAGAAGCAGTGCACGGAGATGGAGAGTCTGTAAAGAAAATCAAAAAGTTACCGTTAGCACAATGGATTGCCGTAGTCCCCGGCAACGGCACCAAAAACTTGATGCGTGGTTAATGCAATGAAATAATGGTGTAGAATGCAATGGTGGAATATGTATTGTGCATGTAAGTTTTCTTAGCAATATCCAAGTATAAATCCTACTAAGTTGTCTAGTAAGCCCCGGGTCGAATACAGGGACTATGGAAACAGTACGCTACAGTAATTTTCGATTACTTTACGGTGACAAATAAAACAAAGCGTTGGTTGGTATGTTTGTTTAATGTATAAAGTCTATGCGGTGGAATTGAGAAAAGAGTCAATAACAACGAAAGTACAATGAGTATGCAGAGGAACCGGTTGAGAAGGCCTTTAGCTAGCGCTTCCTGAGATTGTGTTCATGCTATGTGATCATGCTACACTCATGCGACAGCAATTCATTTTCCAATGCAAATGAGATAACTCCTAGTTTTAAGATGCATGTGATGTATGCGATGATGTCTATAGGACTTATTCCTAAGTCTCTATTTCTTGCCTATGCAATGATGAATGATGTACACAGGTACAAGGTGACCGCATACAATCATATCCTATCTCTAAGGTGCAGGTGATGCATTAATAGCAAACAGAACCTATTCCTAAGTTTCTATCTCTTCATTATGCGGTTCTAATCTGACTCTCCTGAGCCTAGATTTTAATATGACTTTTCCAAGCCAAGATTCTATCCTTAAACCACCCTCCCAATCATCTCTAATGCACGAATAACGCATACATAATACAAGATGACTGCATAGAATGAAGATCTCAGATTATGCTAGCTAAGTGCTTCTCAACCCATTCGACAGTTTAGTTACTCATGCGTACTGTAAAGAGAGTGAACAGATATAGAGATGAAAATTCCATTTTATAAATAAGTTCAGAATACAAAATGACAATGGAAAATAAGGATAGAGAGCCTAGTAGCAATTTCTTGCTTCCTAAGGCTTTTACACCGAGTCTCTCTACTCTGCTCAAAAGATGTTCTTGTTTCCGCAAGAGTCGGCCCTCTCTCTGTTTGGATTCTTCCTGGCACTCTTCCGAGTTAACCAGGACGATTTCTCAGCGTATTCTCCCTTCACTCGCCTTCGGATTCTAAGTATATAAAATTACAGACTAAGGTACAAAATAAATCAGATTGATTTTTCTGAACTCTCTGAACTCCTTTAACGAAGGTGGCCTTCGGTATTTATAGAGCTTCAGGGTGAAGGGTTTTTTCTCTCGTTTGATTGCACTGATAGGATGTCATTAATTCTCTATCTGATGCGCCGAATAATTATCACTGAAAAGTTGAGTGTACTTGCTACGGTGTGTCGTTAACGGTTTGTCAACTAAATTCGGATTCGACCGTCATCAGCTTTCTGTCCCATCGTGATTTATTAAACTTTTACCTTGATGCGCTAGCTCTATGCGGCCACCTTCTTGAGCAGATCTTTGCGAAAACATATGATCGTATAGCCTTGCGGTCGCAATCTTTTATGCATTCGGATGCTAGTTTCCTTGGATCGCAATTTCGCCTTGTGTCAACGCATTTTCTGCACAAAATACATAAGTTAGCTACTTTAATGCGATGGACGCACGCGATCGCAATGTTCTAAACTTAATGCTTTTGGACGAAATTTTATATATTTTTACCGTCGCAATCCTTCATTGTTTTATATCTTTGTGCTGTAATAACGTGCATTTTTTCCCATTATCAGGACACTCCCAAGGTGCCTCAAGGCGATGCAAAAAATGTTATCCAACCTAGTGAGAGAGTCCGTGGGATATGTTGTCACTCGTCCATCTCCCACTTATTATGAACATTCTCTCCATTCACCTTGGTATTGACCTACCCAAACACCATCCTTCAGGGGGACACTCCCAGGGTGCCTCGAGGCCGAGGATAGATCTCACGGTGTGAACATTAGGGAGAAACTCGAAGAGGTTTAAGTGAAGTCATATATCCCAAATACCTCCCACTAAATATTCTACCTAGAGATTCATTAACATAGACAATCCGGCTACTGATTTTATCTAAGTGTGAGTTTAATTTACTAAAAATCAACTCTTTCTTTTGATAATTAAACAAGTTCAAATCAAGTCCCATTAAACACATTAACGGACTATCATCAAATATACATGCATGCATCAAATCTATCTAATTCACCTTTTCAGGTAGGTTCCCAGGTAGGGATGTTCCGTATCTGTCAGCTTAAGTACCCCAGCCTAGACAGAACCCACATTAGACAAAAAGTCCCTTATAGATAGATTTGGTACATACTTAATCTTTTATTAGTCAATTTAATCCTATTAAACTAATTAAAAGATTAACTTAGGTTTCTAATCTCATTAGAACCGTGATCTTAGGTTTATCTCCATCAAATTTTAATACTATTTTAAAACATGATTCAAGCCTAAGTTTGCATGCGTGTCTTTCTTATTGATTTTAGTTCTAATTTCCATTATAACACTTATAAAAGGAAACAACCAAAATTATCCACATTGCTAAGTACACTAGGTATTTATAACTCTTATAAATTTAACCTATATGTCATGCTTCATGCAACGTCCATTAATTACTATATATAACTCTTATATAAAAAGTAATGAACTAAGCATAACATGCTTCCATACACCCCCTTATACTATAACATTTATAATATAAAGATGATGCATGAATATGCTTAATACATGCATAAATATAACTCTTATATTATATTATGCATGAGCATGCTCTTATGTAATTTAATCATGCAAACTACTATATCATAACTCTTACAATATAGAGATGATGCATGAAAAATGCATAACCTATGGTGGGATTTAAAACTATATGGCATACTATATGACATATAATATAAACATACATCTCATGTACATTCACCAAAATTAATGGACTGGAATGATTAGCCTAAAAAATCGGAATTAAATCTATCTATTACCTTAAACCATCAAGAAAACTGGTTCAACAAGTGAACCAAGTCTTGAACCGCCCAGCGAAGCCAAGCTTCCTGATCGTCTAGTAAAATTGGTCGAGTAACCACGATCGTGTAGCAACGATCAAGTACCTTTGACTATGCAATCAAGCATGAATGCCACTCGATCATGCTGCACACCAAGTTTAAACGCAAGCCCAAACAATCATGTAGACGACTACTATGCTATGAAACATGATCGTCTAAACGATCGAAGAGCAAACGCTAAGTAACACTTACCGAGCGATCGTTAGCTAGTGACTATGCGATGAAGCATGCTGGCCTACACGATCGCTTAGTGCGCACGCGTACCATGCAACGAGTATCCCATACTCAACGATCATTTACCCCTATCGTTTACACAATCTGACCAACTCTTGGTCTTCTTCTTCCTCGAAGTAAAATGCATCTCCATTCCTTGAAACTTCATCACGAGCGACTCGAATAGACTCAAACTCTTTGAATTACAGACTCGATAGCAACCCAGAAACATAGGGTCCCTTACAATTAACTTTGAAATGTAAAAGAAAGCAATAACCAGAGGCAATCATCCTAGAAATTCCATTAATCCACAACCACAAATACATTTAATATTTAAACATAATGTAGACATGCTTAACACCCACCAAGAATGTAAATGCAATTCAATACAAGAATGGATTTGGAATATCAGAACCTGGCTCTGATACCAATTGAAGGAACTCTTATTCAAGACAAGCAGTGAGCAGAAGCAAGATTTTTCCAAGCCCATTGTGAAAGAATAAATGCATTCACAAACATACAGAACAATTATGCATCTTCAAGAAAATTACAGCATGCTTATTGAATCCAATACAAAAGGAATTCAAAGACATACCTTTGAAGAACACTTCTTCTAGAAATCTCTCGCTCTCGTGAACAATTGGACAGCAATCTCTTTCTCTCATGAGCAATTGTCTGACAATATCTCGATCTTGTGAACAATCATTTAGCCAATCGCCTAGAAATCACGAACTGTCTGAACCACGAACAGCAACCCTTCCACTCGGAAACCTTGGTATTCTCTGAGTGAGAATCCAGGAGGTGTGGGCTCTATGTGAATTTGGTAGAGGGAAGGAGGAAGAAAACGATTGAACTACACGATCAAGTAAGTGGGAGAAAGGTTTTGTCTATCGCATAGACTGAGAGTACTTGATCGTTTAGTAATCTCTTACTCTCGTGAGAATCATCTAGCCGATTGTTTAACAAATCTTGTTCGATCATTTAGTCTCTCGCTCAATCATTTACACGATCGTTTAGTCTCTCGCTAGATCGTTTAGATTCTCACTAGATTGTTTAGTCTCTTGTGAGGGCTATCGCATAGTCTCTCGTGAGCAAACTATTAT
The DNA here is from genome assembly GCF_027475165.1 of Benincasa hispida. Classification (NCBI taxonomy): domain Eukaryota; kingdom Viridiplantae; phylum Streptophyta; class Magnoliopsida; order Cucurbitales; family Cucurbitaceae; genus Benincasa; species Benincasa hispida. The sequence goes on from NC_143479.1 coordinate 53,040,379, forward strand.
TGAAGCAATTAATGAAGCGATCGTCTTGAAAAATGAAAACTCTTTTCATTTTATTCTTTAGTTATAAAAATTGAACATAACCTTCCACTTCACGCACGATTAATGGAGAAACCAAATAACCAACTAAACAATTATCTTATAATTTTTTTTTATTATAAATAAATATAATAACCAACTTATCATATTATATTTATAACCTATAGTTTTAATATCACATCATATGTAATATTTAAACCATAGTTCTTTTCTCCTTTATTTAATATAAATCATATTTATACCAATTTCTCAATTTAATATATCTAATACATCAAATCAATTATATCACATATAATGGAACCAATTTTAATTATATCATATATAAACAAATTCCCTCTTGTTAATTTGAACACTTCAAACTAACCCAAAAACTGATTCTCAACTTGAATCCATTGAGCTACCAAGGGGACCGTATGGACCTGTAGCTTGAAGTTCCAACGGTACGTGCATAAATAATTGAACTCTATAATCACGATATCCACGATCCGCTACAAGCTAGGCACTCTAATAGAGACCGACAGCTGCACTCTTCTCAATATAGATATATTTCTGTGTCCATTGGATATAACCAATCAACAGTACGATAACCCTTCACAGATTGCTCGTAAGTACAGCTGGGCCAATTTACCGTTTTGCCCCTATAGTTACATCTAACTCCTTAAGTACCACTGATTCCTCTAATGAACAATACATCATAGTCCTTTTATGAGTGAACACTTGTTGGGCCATGAGAAAGTGTGTGGCGCCACATCGTTCAAGTCCCGGAATCAGCCCTTAAGGGAGCAGTCTATCTACTTACACCTACTTCATGGAAGAAGTGAATTCCATCTTGTGTAGCTGAGTTCCCAGCTCCCTAATCAGACGAATCGTCAAAGTGGTAGGTTTGAGTTGACAATCTGGCCACTCGCACCCCTGTAAATCAAAGGCTGCCCTCAAAGGCAGGTGTTCCCAACGCACTCAAGATTAAGGCCATGTTACCTATGGTCATCCTAGTGAAATGAAAGTATCTTTCATGAACGGCGTTATATAACGAGACTAAACATTTCATGGTCCAGTCTTTATACTCCTTTGTATAGGATACCTCTACTTGCATGTTTGCACATGAATGATTAGGATCAGACCATCTGTAGCACTCTAAACCACTTGTAACATCTACAAAGTGGGTCGTATCCATAGTATCACCAGGATAAGGTTTCTCTCCTTTATTCATATACTACAGACCATTTAGGTTATCACTTAAGGCATGATTCACTTGTATGTCTCCATATACATGCTTAAGTCACAACGATAACCAAGGATCTTAGTTTATTGATTTGTGGTAAATGCAATTAAAATATCCCATATTTCATAGACAATAGTGAAGAAAATATCTCATTTTATTACATCACAAGCATTTGTTCATACAGGTGTTTACAAACTATAAGACCCTACGAGATTTAGGGTATCAACCTCAACAACTCCTCAACTATAACAAACTCAAGGTCGTTTTTCCATGAAATATGTTTTAATAGACTCATTCCAGTGTATGTAATCGGTCAAATTAGAAAAGACAACTAACAAAAAATCATACAATGACATGTTGCTGAAAAAACAAACATATTGATCTACGTTAGATTTTAGAAAATACTCTTGAAAACAAATCCAATCTGGTTTAGCAAAATCTAAATGAACCCTATGTGACATCTAGTTTTGCAATGACGCTTCAGTGGTTTAGGACAAAAGTCACCAAAGGGTAGTCAATTTATCCCTCCTCTAAATTGAGACACTCTCAACCAATCATTACACCAGAACAACTCTTGTTCCTATAACAACTAACCATCATTGATTTGGTCAAGAAATCATTAACTAGCTTAACAATTTCTCGTAATTGTGACCTTCATTTTAGATACTAGAGTTCTACCCCAAGCAGCCAATCCGAAGGAAAAAAAATCCGATTGGGGCAAAAACTAAAGCGATCCTATCCATTTCTAGAGTTTTACTTGATATTGACCAACCAACCGCACAACCATCCGAAGGGGGACGCTCCCAGGGCGCCACGAGGTCGTGCAAAAAGATCTCATGGTGCAAACCAATGAAGAAGACCACAGGACATGTTGACACACATCCTTCACCCACTTACTATAAATACTCTCTCCGTTCAACTTGATATTGGCCCATGCAAACACCATCCGAAGGGGGATGCTCCCAGGGCACCACAACACCAAGCATAAAACTCACGGCATGAACATTCAGGGAGAAACATGAGTGGAATTGACATATCATATATATCTTTTCCTCCCACTGAGTATTTTAAAAACCTAGGGTTTAGTTTACTTAGAAAAAATACGGCTAATTATTTTAACTAAGTAATTGTTTAGGTTTGCCCAAAAGTACCTCTTACTTTGGAAAGTTGAACAACTTTTTATCATCATTCATTAAACACTTTAACAAACTCTAATCAACTGTTGCATAAAATAACCAGGGATCTTAGTTTAATGGATTGAGTAAATGCTTATAAAATAACACTTATTTTATTAATAACAATATGTTCACAAAATGTTTACAAACTATGAGACTACTAAGAGAATTAGGACACCAATTCCAATAACAATATTAGTGTATAGAGTTATGCACGAGTATACATTTTGCACTTATTGAAGGTTTTTGTTCGGCTGGCAAGCCAAACACTCTAGTACATCTTATGGTTCCTCCACTACTAGCTGATTTCGAGCATGTTGGCACGTACTCGTGGAATGGTACCTGTCATGCATGACTTTATAGAGAACTATGTCGGACTACTAAAACACAAGCTTTGGAAATAGTTGAGCTACTAATACTGCTACAAGTATAGGCTTATGAAAGATTTAACATTGTAGCACCACAAGTCCAGTAACAAGCCTTAGATCATCGTCTACTCAGTGCCAGATATTATTTTATTTATGTTTTTGTTCCATTATCATTTTATGTAATAAAATAAATTGATTGTGTTTTTTTAAAATTTTAGATGGAATGGTGTATTAGTTGGCTCTGAACAGTCAACAAATTTATTGCTAGTATACTGACAAATATTTGACCAACTGATGCACAATCAGGTAAAAAATGAATATACAAATGAATATTACATACTTTGAGTGTCTGATAACTTGTAGAAATACAAGTTATTGTAGTCTTTTACTTAGAATAATGAGGTTAGAAAAGCAGAATATGTGTAAATTTTACTAGGAATTCATGCTTAAAATGATATTTGTGTTAAATACATTTGAAATCCCTGCTGACTAGTTATCGTGAGTTAACATGCACCAAAGTCTATATTTTGAAGTTATTTCAGGAGTTGATCACATGCGCTGATCCCGATGAATAAAAGTTGATCGCATGCCTTGGGATCTCTGACACTGACCCGGTGGATATTCTACCTTAGCTTCAAAAAATTGGCCATGATGGCAGCGTTGACATTCTCACCTACCTTATCAGTGATGGTGACTATCCAAGAGCCAGATTACCAAAGCAATCAGCAGATGGCTCTATATATAGAGCCTTGACAAACAAAACAAAGGATCCGAATTTTGCCTGACTTCTCCACTTAAGACAAACTTCTTCGATCACAAATGAAGAACAAAGATTAGATTATTTTCGTAAAATCCTTCATCTCCACCATTCCCACTGATTGACGACTGGGATCTCGCCAGAGTAGAACTTGAGAGAGTCGCTCCACTTCATTCTGCCATCAAACACCAGTAGCCTTAACAATCACCTGTTTGAAGCAAAAAACTGCTTAAAACAACTTTTCATTCATTTTTTTTCTCATTTTTTTCAATTGTATTACATTTTGAACTAAGAAATCATTTCATTTGTAATTGATACTTCTAGCTATATATATATATATATATCTACGCATCATGACTACATGCATTGTCTTCTCTCTTTTTACCATCTTCTCCTTTATTGTTATGAGTAACTAATTCTCTACAGGGTAAAGGGGAAGCTCGATATCATGAGCTAAGTTGAGAGTTCAAATAGTTAATCTTGTTTGCCTAGTGTAAGGTTATGAAAATGCTTTCCTACGATCACTCATTGAGTCAAGTAGCTGTTGGGGTTGATGCCCTAAAGTCTCATGTCCTGTAGTTTGTAAGAAGTTTGTACGAACGCTTGTGTTGTATAATATATGATATTTACTTCGCATCTTGTTTTTTTCTCAGTTGCATGTTTTATTTGCTTTACCACAAACCAATAAACATAAAATCTGTGGTTATTTGTATGTAACTTAAGCATGTATATGGTGACATAAAAGTGGATCATGTATTGAGTGATAATCAAAATGGTATGTAGTATATGGATATAGGAGGGAAACCTTATCCTGGTAACACTACGGATGCGGCCCGCTTTGTGGAATGGTCACAAGTGTTGTGACTTGTCACACATGGTCTGATCTTGATCATTCGTGTAGGGGACATGCGAGCGGGGGCATCCTATACAAAGAGTTTGTATAAGACCTAAACACGAAGTGTTAACGTCTCGTTATATAACATCGTTCATGACAGAGACTTCACTTCACTGGGATGACCATAGGTAACATGACCTCAATCCTGAGTGAGTTGGGAACTCCTGCCATTGAGGGCGGTCCTTTGATTTGTATGGGTGCGAGTGGCAAGGTCGCCGATTCAAACCTACCATTTTGGGAATTCATTTGATTTGGGAGCTGGGAACTCAGCTACACAAGACGGAATTCACTCCTTCCCCGAAGCAGGGGTAAGTAGATAGATAGCTTCCTTAAGGGCTGATCTAGGGCTTGAACGATGTGGTACCACACACTTTCTCTTGGCCCAAGAGGTGTTCACACATAGTTAGACTATGTTGTATTGTTCATTAGAGGAATCAGTGGTATGTAAGGAGTGAGATGTAACTAAAGAGTTTAGTCAACTATTCACAGACTGTTGGAGCTTCAAGCCACAGGTCCATTAGGTCCCCTGGGTAGCTTGGATAAAGTTGAGAATCAGTGTTTAGGTCAATTTGAAATGTTCAAATTTATAAGAGGGAGTTCGATTATATATGATATAATTAAGCTAGTTGATTATATATGATATAATTGACTAAATTTATATCATGTGGAGGAGAAATTACTATAGTAGATATGTGATATCAAACTACAGGATAAGAATATAATATGATTATATTCATTAATTATTAAATTGGTTAATTATATGATAATTGGGAAAATCCCAAGTCGGTTATTGTAACCGAAGAATAAAATGAAAAAAAAAATTCATTTTGCAAAAGTTCGAAAAAAAATACAATCAGTGTGAAAATGTAATGATCGCATAGCTTGAGAGCCTATATGATAGTTGCTCATCGTCTAAACGATCACACACCAGCATCTAAACGATCGTATGCTCGTCCCTAAACGATCACTTAGCTTTCCTAAATGATCGCATAGTGTGCCACGTTTTCTAAACGATTGTCTACCATTTATTAAACGATCGCTTAGTAAAACCTACACGATCTTGTAGCTTCTTATAAACGATAAGCACACAGCTATACGATAGATCTTTCTCTCCCACTCGCTTATCATCTACACAATTTTTTTTTTCTCCAACCTCTACCAAATTCACTAAAGACCACACTTTGAATTCTCACTCCGAGAATACCAAGGGCTCCATTTTGTGGTGTCGTCTCTGCTGCTGTTCACTTGTTCGTGACTGTTCGTGTTACTGCCATTCGTGTAGACAATCGTGCTGCTGCAGCCGACTAGTTTGTTGGGCGATACAGTGCGAGTCGAGTTTCATCCACTGCTTTTGAGTTTAAAGCTTGAAGAGGGTCTTCAACTGGTATGAGAATTCTTTCCTTTGTATTTTTATTGTTCGAAGCATGCCTTTAATTACTGTGAATTTGTATAACTGTCTGTTAGAATGTATGTGTTGTATTTCGGTCACAATGAAATCGGAAAGATCCGAACGCACTCATGGATGCTCTTCGTTAAGAGTTCCTTCAATAGCTACAATCAATTATCGGAGAGGGAAAGTAGTTGTGAAACTCACTAAGCAAAGTAAAAAGTGGTTCTAGAGATAGAAATAACCTTATGACTAATGCAACATCATTCATGCATCAAAGAAATATGACAAATATAGCTGGCCACCGAGAGGTGTACAATGAACAGATGATGTGATCCTGGATTACTCTTGATGTCAACTTAGGGGCTTGATATTGGCTTCCCCCAAACCTTTTCTTCTCCATTCATTTCCACATACGTCAAAAGCTACTAATTATCGCAGTATTCTCAAATCTAGTTTCTATCTACTCTTAATTTGCTTAGATAGCCATAACGTAGTCTTTATCACATGATTTCTCCCTTTATCATACATTGTTAGTTTTTGCCGTCGAACATATTATCGTGCAAATCTTTTAGTTATAAGTTCCCCATGTTTGACTTTGGATGATTCTGAGAAACTTTTGACCTTGTTATACATCAAGTCACAAGAAAACCTGTGATAGAGGCCTATACTTGCATACATTAGCACATATGTAGTTTAGTGCATTGTCTATTGAGCTTAAGTGTACACCAGATCACATAATCACAACAAGTTCAGCACAACAAGATTTTAAAGAGCAACAATGTCTAATTATTCTATTTTTTTCATATTATTAGATGCAATACATGCAAGATATTTGGTCATTATTGCCTGATTATTATCATGATGGTCAAAAACTTGATGCGTCATAATTGTGATGCGATTATGGTGTGAGTTTGCGGTGATGTGTTATGTGGTGAACATGCAAGTTTTCCTGATAAGACCCAAATATAAGCCTCACTAGGTTTCCTGGTAAGTCCAGGGTCGATTACAGGGACTACTAAGTAAATATGCGATAGTTACTTTGATTCTCTTGCGGTGGTGAAAACAAATAAGTTGGATGGTGTTTTGATTAAGAATATTTCTTATATGACGGAGTTTGAACGCAGAGTTAATGAAATCAAGAGTTATAATGAACATGCGATGAAAGGGTTAAGAGGGGGTTTAGCTAACATTTCCTAAGATTATGCACAAGTTATGCGATCATGCTATACACAAATAACAACACGTCATCTCTCAATGCAAATGCCATAATTCTTATTTCTAGGACGCATGCGATGTATACGAAAAAATCGATAGGACTTATGTATAAGTCTCTATTCTTGTCTATGCGATGATGAATGATGCACACATAAAACAAGGTGACCACATACTATTATATCCTATTTCTAAGGTGCATGCGATGTGTTAATAGCAATAGAACTTATGTCTAAGTTTCTATTTCTTGCTTATGCGGTTCTAATCTGACTCTCTCAAGCCTAGATTCTAATCTGACTCTCTCTCAAGTCTAGATTCTATCTTTAGACTACTCTCTCGAGTATCTCTAAAGGGTGAATGACGCATACATAAGACAAGATGATCACATAAAATGTAAATCTTAAGTCATGTTAGCTAAGTGCTTCTCAACCCATTCAGAAATTTAGCTACTCATGCGAAGTGTGGAGAGATTGAACATAGATTGAAATGAGATTTCCATTTTCTACAATTAAAGTGTTGAATACAAAATAACAAATGTAATTTAGAGATAAGAAGCCCGGTAAGCAATGTCTTACTTATTGTGGCCTTTTAAACTGTTCTTTTTCACTTCAACTCTGTTCCATATGTATATTCTTGCTCTCGCAAGTGTTAGCCCTCTCTTCTTGTAGTGCTTTCCGGCAGTCTCTCGATCTGTCCGGGAATGATCTCTCGATTTCCTTATTTCTGTTCTCTAAGTATATGTATGTGAATAGACTGACAGCTCTCTAATTTATATATATGATATCCATAGTTACAATGGTGGCCTTCGGTATTTATAAAGCTCAAGGTGAAGCAGCCTTCTTTTCAAATGATTGCAATGATGGGCGATAATTCTCCCACTCTGATGCGTCGATAATGGTCACCGAAAGTTGAGTGTACTTGCTACAGTGTGGCTTTAACGACTTTTCAACTAAATTCAGATTCAACCGTCATCAACTTCCCATCATATCATGGTTTATTATGTTGTCACCTTGATGTGCAGTCTTTATGCGGCCACCTTTTTGAGCAACTTCTCACAATCGCAAACGATCGCATGACATTGCGATCGCAATCTTCAAGCGCGTTGACGCCTAATTCCTTTGGATCGCAATTTGACTTGTACCACCGCATTTTTCCTACACAAAATAAGTAAATTAACTGCCTTTATGGGATGGGCACATGCGATTGCAATTTCTTCATTTTAGCGCTTTTGGACATGATATTGTTTATTTTTACCATCGCATTCTTTCATTGTTTTACTTATTTGAGCTATAATAACGTGCATTTCTATCCGTTATCACACCCCCAAATTTAAAACAATACTTTTCCTCAAGCATAAACTAAAGATTTTCTTTAAAAATTCGACCGCTTTTACCCTACCTAGACTTCTCAACTTTCCTTATTCAAATTTCATGAACCACTGCCTTCTTAATTTCTATCCTAGTCTCTTCTTAAAATATTTCTAATTTTTAGGGACCGCTAGTTTAACCTTCAAAAAAACTTTACTCGTTTCCAGGACATCGCATGATTTATTTCAAAACTTTCTCCAACTGGGGTGTTTCCAAGTGATTTTTATCCTTGCGCGATTTAGATATTCTTTTTGTGATCTTGTGCTGATCCAAGTGCCCAACCTTCGTTTTGGCTTTCCCCCACGGGTGTCATGCGAGCATCCAACTACGAGCAAGGTGCTCTTTCTCAGTCTAAACTCATGCCCATTTCTTTATTTGGCAGCGGAGTTGCAATCACTTGATTTATGCGTTTATCACGATTCCTACCTTCGTTTTGGCTTGCCCCCACGGGTGTCATGCGGACATCCAACTACGAGCAGGATCCGATCTCAACGTTATAAATTTTTTTTTTTTTAGATTGAAATTTCTAAAAGTAGCAAGGTTGAAAATAACAATACTGGCACCCCCAAATTTATACACAGCAATGTCCTCATTGCTGATAGATTGAATAACTCATGCAATATACTTAGGAATTTTCATAAAAATTGTTTTAAAAGAAAGCTAGTGGACCACTAACTTTTAGAAATGTTTCATGAATTGATTGACTAGAAATTAAGTTCACTCTAGTACATGCGGTAAGAAATAAAGGCATGAATTTCATCATTGAAATCATAATTGGTACGAGAAAGAATGCGGTGACTAAATAAAGTAATCAAAATTCAATGATTGCATCAAACTAAAAAGGATTCAATAATAAATTTAACAATATTAAAATGAGATGCGAGAGGTGCAAAATTGAAATAAAAGAGTCAAGGAAAGATACAACCCCCAAATTTGCTCTGTTGCCTGCATCATCTGTGATCGCATCCTTGCTTGTGGTGGGCCGATTCCTCGATTATGATAGGCTGATCGAATTGGTTGCGTGTTTTTAGGTTATCGCATAGCTCCACCGCAATCGTTCACCACGATCATTGCTAAATATCAAGAGGGTAAAAAGTATGAAAAACAGAGTTGGTAATTTTAAAGAGTAGTGGTTGTACAAAAAGGTAAAGTAAGTTCATGAAAGAAAGATATCAAAAGGATATTCAAAAAAATGTGTCCCTGGTGAGTTTGTGTCGCATATCAGCGCAGGAACTGCTCATTTCTTCTTCAGTCTGGATTCCTCAAGTCCACGAAGGTTTTCTCATGGCGAATGTCTCCTCCGTGATACATCTTGACTCTTTGCCATTGACCTTGAATGCGCTGGTCCCTTCTTCATTAGTTAATTTGACTGCACCGTGTGGGAATACTTCTTTAATTATAAATGGTCCGGACCAGCGTGATTTTAATTTCCCAGAAAGAGTCATAGCCTAGAGTTGAATAGCAAGACCTTCTGACCAACCTGGAGATTCTTTTCACATAGTCGCTTGTCATGCCAACGCTTTCTATGCTCTTTGTAAATCTTGGCATTTTCATATGCTTGAAGTCTCCATTCGTCTAGTTTGAGCAACTGAAGTTTTCCCTCCTCCCCTGTAGTCCTCAAATCCAAATTGAGCTTCTTCACTGCCCACAGCACCTTATGCTCTAATTCCAGCTGTAAATGACATGCCTTCCCAAACACTAACGCATATGGGGACATGCCTATATGTGTTTTATAGGCAGTCCTATATGCCCACAAGGCATCATCAAACTTCATGGCCCAATCCTTGCGTGAGCGATTCATCACCTTTTCTAGAATCAGCTTGATTTCCCTATTAGACACCTCGGCTTGGCCATTTGTCTGGGGATGATATATGGTGGCAACCTTATGATGGACGTTGTACTTGAGCAGTAGTTTGTTGACGATGCCATTGACAAAGCGGAAGCCTTCATCACTTATTATGGCATGTGGGGTGCCAAAACGAGTGAAGATGTTTCTTCGTAAGAATCTGGAGACTGTTGTCGCATCGCTTGCAACTCAAGACACCGCTTCAATCCACTTGAAGACATAATCGACGGCCAAAAGAATGTACTTGTGACCATTGATGGTGGAAATGGTCACATGAAGTCTATGCCCCACATGTCGAAGAGTTCTAATCCTAATATAATATTCATCGGCATCGCATCCTTCCATGAAATGTTTACCGTGTGTTGGCACTTGTCGTATTTCATAGAATAGTCTCGCGCATCCTTAAATAGAGTCGACCAATAATACCCACTTTGTAACACTTTTTCTGCTGTGCGTTGACCTCCGAAATGTCCGCCATAGGGTGAGTCATGGCATTGAGAAAGTACACACAGATAAGCAGGCTTTGGCACACACAGTCGCAAGATCTGGTCTGACCTCCTTTTGTAAAGATTTGGCTCGTCCAGAAGTAGGATTTACATTCATGCATAAGCCGCCTCTTTTGGTGGGCTGTGTAATTTTTTGGAAATTGTTCACAGACCAGGTAATTGACAACATCTGCTTATCATGGTAATTCTTCAAGTTTGAACAGCTACTCATTTGGGATGCGTTCACCTTCAACTGAATGCGGTCTACATCCAGATTCTCTAATCTTGATAGGTGGTCAGCAACCTGGTTCTCCGGCCCCTTGGGGTCAATTATTTCCATGTTGAATTCTTGGAGGAGAAGAACCCATCGGATTAGCCTCGGCATTGCATCTTTTTTTGTCATTAAATATTTTATTTTCGAGTGGTCAGTGTGAACTATCACTTTGGATCCCAGCAAGTAAGCTCTAAATTTTTCGAGCGTAGAGATCACCGCAAGAAGCTTCTTTTATGTGGTAGTGTAGTTTTCCTGGGTTGAGTTCACTGTTCTGCTCGCATATGCGATGGGGTGTAGCATTGTCTTTTCCTTCTGTGCTAACACTGCCCCCATCGCATAATCGTTGGCATCGCATATTAGCTCGAATGGCTTTGTCCAGTCAGGTGCGATCAAAATAAGCACGGTAATTAATGTGTTCTTCAGTACTTCAAATGCGTTGAGGCATTGTGAATCAAAGTCAAAAGTTCTGTCAATCTCTAGCAATTCACTCAATGGTCGAGCTATCTTCGAGAAGTCCTTCACAAATCGACGATAGAATCCTGCATGTCCCAAGAAACTCCTTACAATCTTCACATTTGCTGGAGGTGGAAGTTTTTCAATGGCCTCAATTTTCGCTTTATCCACCTCCAGCCCTTCCTTGGAAACCTTATGCCCTAGTACAATTCCTTCGTTAACCATGAAATGGAATTTCTCCCAATTCAGCACAAGATTTGTCTCTTCGCATCTTTTTAATATCTTCTCCAAGTTGTTCAAACAGACTTCATACAGCAGGTCGCACGACAGAAGAACTCCATTAATATTAATGAAATAAAAAAAAGAGGGTGTGGATAACTTGTATATAGCTTTGGCTAACCTTTTCTTTAGTATTTCCCCCCTCTCTTGTTCTATTCATACTATACACTTATTACCTTCAAATTCCGTCTTCGAAACGTTCTCGACGCATTGCATAATCCGAACGACATGCGGCAAAAAGCAAATGTTCCATATGGGCAGGTGAATGTGGTCTTTTCTTGGTCTTCAGGTGCGATCATTATCTGGTTGGAGCCCACATACCCATCAAGAAAACAAAAGCAATCATTTTTTGTTAGTCGGTCTAGCATCTGATCAATAAAAGGCAAGGGAAAATGGTCTTTTTTCGTCACCGCATTGAGCTTTTAGTAGTCCATACAAATTCGCCAACTAGTGACAGTCCTCATGGGTATTAATTCGCTGTTTTTGTTCGGGACTACCATCATTCCTCCCTTCTTGGTCACGCATTGCATGGGGCTAACCCACATGCTGTTGGCGATTAGGTATATGATGCCTGCGTCCAACCATTTAATGATCTCCTTTTTTAAAACCTCCTTCATCACAGGGTTCAGTCTGCATTGAGGTTCAATAGACCCTTTTTGGTTTTCTTTGAGACGAATTCTGTGCATACAGTATGTTAGGCTAATTCCTCTTATATCTGCTAGCATCCACCCGATTGCTTTTATGTACTTCTTCAGGATGCTGAGCAGCGCATTTTCTTGTTCTTCTTGTAGCGCGGAGGAAATTATCACCGGCAAGGTTTCATTTTGCCCAAGGAAAACATACTTCAGATGACTTGGCAGAGTTTTTAGCTCCAAGGTAGGTGGTTGTTCCAAGGAAGGTTTTTGTGTTTTTCTCTTTTCATTCAAATTCAATTTTTCTTCCCTATTGACTGTCTCCATGATTACATGGCAGGTTTTTACGGATGTGGTCGCATCTTCTCTTTCATCTTCTTCTTCAGACCCCACTTCTTCATTGCAACTGTGTTCATTGTCAGAATCGGATAGGTCTTCATCTTCTGGATACTTCATCACTTTGATGATGTTAAACCTGAGCTTCTTTGATCTATCCTTTGTACACGTCAATTTGAGCACGACTAGTAGATAAATGAGTTGAGTACAAAATGCCAATGGAAGTTTAAAGTAGAGAGCTTGGTAGCAATTCCTTTCTGACCGAGGCTTTTTACACCGGAATCTCTATTCTCATCTAAAGATATTCCCGCTTCTGTAGGCTTCAGCCCTCTCTCTGTCTTTGAAGCTTTCGGCGCTCTCCCAATCTTACCAGAACGATTTACTGGCACAACTTTCTCCCTCGCATCCGCCTTAAAATGAAAGAAAACTAAGAACACAGACGTGCGACTAAACTCGTGGAACAAAAGATTGCAAAAGTGGTGAACCGTGAACGGTGAACCCCTTTTCTGAAGAATGCACTTGGTATTTATAGAGCATCAATGGTGAAAGGTAGTTTCTCTCTCCCGGTTGTACAGATGGGACAGCTTTAATTCCTGGTTGACGCGTCGAATGATTGTTACCTATAAAGCTGAATGTACTTTGTGACCGTTATCAACTGTCAACTTAATTTGGATTCGACTGTCATCAGCTTTCTATCCCATCGCTCTTAATTGGCCTTTCACCCAGAAGTGCCCAACATGTTGCACTGACCAAGTTGTGGTGATCCTTCTTGGGTGAATGTTTGCGAGCACAATCAACGCAAAGCCTTGCGGTGAAGTTGCGCTCCACCGATGATTTCCTATGATTGCAATCTTGCATTGCGTTAACGCATGTTCTGCACAAAAATACAAAAATCAATAGTTCTAATGCGCTGAACGCATGCGACCACAATATTATAGAATTTATGCTTATTGGATGCAATTTAACATATGTCACCAACGCAATCCAGCATTGTTTAAGTACTTAGCACTATGATAACGTGCATTTCTACCCGTTATCACACCCCTAAATTTAAACAATGCTTGTCCTCAAGTATAAGCTAAAGATTCCTTTAGCAAGTCAACCACAAAGTTCGTTTACTAGATTTCTCAAGAATACTTCATTTAAATCCTATATACCAGAATTTCCTTAAGTCTTATTCAAGTTTCTTCTTAAAATATTTCTAAGATCTAGGGACTGCAAGCTTATCTTTCAAAAAGACTTTACTAAATTCTGGAACATCGCATGATTTATTTCAAAAAGAAAATTTTCTACCCGGGTGTCAAATGATTTTATCCTTGCACAAAAATTTTCTCCATACCTTGTGTTGATCCAAGTGCCTTGCCTTCGTTTTGACTTGCCCCCACGTGTGTCATGCGGACATCCAACTACGAGCAATGCACTCTTTCTCATATTAAACTCATACCAATTTGGCAATGGAGTTGCGGTCATTGATTTATGCGTTGATCCTGGTAACTTACTTTCGTTTTGGCTTGTCCCCACGTGTGTCATGCGGACATCCAACTACGAGTAAGTGCCTTTCACAACTTAACTTTTATCAACATGGGTTTCCCATTGCGTTGACAGTGGAGTTGTTATTCTCAATTTTTTTTTTTTGTAGTAGCAAGGTCGGAAACAAATACCCCACCCCCAAATTTAAAATGCGGCAATGTTCTATTGCCAAAAGATTAAAATAAGTCATGCGATGGTCATAGAATGCGTTGTAAAGAGAGTTTGAAAGAAAGCTAGCAAACCCCTAACTTCTAGAAATATTTCATGAGGTGACTATCTTAAGATTAAGTTGACTCTAATATATACGAAAGAAATAGAAGCATATTTTTCATCATCGAAATCATACTTGGCAATGCAGTAACTCACTAAATTTATCTATGTCAAATGATTGCGGTGATAAAACTTTGAAGACTAAAATGCAATGTGATAGTGCAAAATTTGAAATAAAGATAAAGAAGAGTACACCCCCAAATTTTGCGATGTCGCCCGCATTGTATTGACGCATCCATCTTTGCAGCGATCTCTCTTCTTTGGGTTGCAGTGATGGAGTAAGTTAAATACTTTGTCGCGTAACATCTCCGCAATCCAGCGCCTCGATCGTTGCAAGAAAAACAAAGAGAGGGTCAAATTATTTTAAACAAAATAAAACTTGTTATCGCTTTTTTTTTTTTTTTGTACAAATAGCAATAGTAAAGTAAGGATAGATCGGGATTGAAAAGATATAGTAAAAATTTCAAATAATGGAGAAGAGTTGAAGAATCGATGTTTCCCAAAACTTGCGTCTCTGAGAGATTACGATCATTTGATAACGCAGGGACCACTTATTTTTGGCTGGTTTGTTCACGTCTTAATTCGGAGTTTTTCCTCACGAATGCTCATTATAATTTCCCCCTTGCACACATCAATTTGAGCGCGACCGGTTGAAAGGAATGATCGTCCCAATATGATGGGCGCATCTTCGTCCGCTTTATAATCCAAAATGAAGAAGTCTGCCGGCAGGATGAATTTATCGATTGAAATTGCGGCATTTTTCAACTCTCCTTCAGGATGTACTCGAGATTTTTCCGCGAGCAGGAGAGTTTCCTTTGTGGGCGTAAGTGTGTCGGCATTTAATTGTTTTAAGATTGATAGCGGCATTATGTTTATACTTGCCCCAAGATCGCATAGTGCTTGGCCACTGAAAGTCCCTTTAATAGAGCATGGGACCGTGAAGATGCCTGGGTCGCTTATTTTAGGTGGGATCATAGCATTTTGCGTTGCAGCCACTATTGCGATATTTTTTTCCTCAATTTGTTCCTCTTCCAATCTTTGTGGAGTCGATTGTGGTTAGACTTCTTCTGTCTCAATATCCAGAGGCTTAAGGGTGGACGCAACTTCAGGGTCTGTTTTCTCGGGCTTCTCCAAACTACAGGTCAACGGGTCTTCGGTTATCACCGCATTCAAGTTGGTCGCAATGCGCTTCTCCCCTACTTTCGCAGCCATGTCGTCACTTAGCAAGAAGACTACTAATCATTATTCCTTCCCGTTACCCCCAGCATTGCGAGGGAGCTCAGTTAAGCTCGACAACACTTCTTGTAGTCTATTTTTCAGCTCACTCGCAATCTGGCCCATCTGTAATTCAAGATTGCGGATGGACGTGGCCTGACTTTGAAGTACCGTCTCGTTTTTCATTGCTTCAATAGGCTCTCCAAAGAAGAGGATTGTGGTGGTTGTTGTAAGCTACTTGCTTGATTTTGCGCTGGACCGTTGTTGCGTTGAAAGAATCCTGGTGGCCCTTCTTTTTGCACCACAGGTTGAAAATTTTGTTGTTGATTCTTCCAAGTAAAATTGGGGTGGTTTCTCCACCCCGGGTTGTAGGTATTGGAATAGGGTTTATCTCTCATGAAACATACCGACTGTGGGTTTGTTGGGCATTCTTCCATCGGGTGAGCATCACCGTAAATGGCACAACTTACGGCCGTTTGAGTGATTGCGCTGACCTACCCTTTTTTCACTCCCGTATTATTAATTGCGATATCTTGTATTAAACTCATCATCCAAATCATTTTATTTTGCAAGGATGCGATGGCCTCATTATTTGCATCATTTTCTTTGATTCTTAGTCTCTAATCGCTTTCTCTCTAATCCTCGTGATTTTTGAAAATGTGATCAAGTATACTATTTGCCTCCTCATATGTTTTGTCGAGCAGACCACCAGCGGCTGCCGCATTAACAGCAGTCTGTAAAGAGGGATTCAATCCTTGGTAGAAAATTTCCATTTGCAGGAAATCTGTTAAGCCATTGTCTGGATAGTCTCTTACTAGCCGCTTGAAACTCGCCCAGGTATCGCTGAGCGATTCGTCATCTTCCTGTTCAAAATTTATTATTAATTTCCTTCTTCTAGCGTTCTCAGTTGGTGGAAAATACTTCTTCATAAACTTTTCCACCACCTGTTCCCACGAAGTTATCTCTCTCGGTTCGAGAGAATATGCCTAATTCCTCGCCTGATCACACAAAGAAAAGGGAAACAGAGTTAGTCGAACTTCCTCGGTTGAGATATTCGGGAACACAAAAGTATTGTAGATTTCTATGAAGCTTCGAATGTGGGCGTGCGGGTCTTCGCCATGCCTTCCTCCAAACTGCCCAGCAGCCTGGATCATCTGCAACATTACCAGCTTCATTTCAAACCTCGATCCATCTAATGTCGGCCTCATGATTCCTGGAGAGAAATCGTAGAGGTTAGGTGACGCATAGTCCCAGATGAGTCTATTGCTGTAATTCGCCAGAAGGATGGGGTTGGCCATTATATTATTCGCGTTACCGGCCCTTACGTCCAGTTTTTCCGCCATTCTTGGTGTTTCTTCTTGTTGTTGTTGGCGGTCGCTTAATCTTCTTCTAAAAGTCCTCTCAATCTCTGGGTCGTAATTTGCTAGAGATTGAGAGTTCTGCAAAGAAATCAAAAAATTACCGTTAACAAACTATTTTGCCGAAGTCCCCAGCAACGGCACCAAAAACTTGGTGCGCGTATTTATGAAGTAGAAATATGGATGATATGCATTTATGGAATTGCGTTGTGCACTCAAGTTTCTCCAGCGGAATTCAAGTGTAAATTCCTCTGAGTTTCCTGGTAAGTCCAGGGTCGAACACAGGGACTTGTGAAAATAGATTGCGTTGGTAATTTTGATGAAAACTTTGCAGTAACCGAGTAAATAAATAAAGTGTTTGGTTTGTTGTTTGCGTTGATAAAAAAAGAAATAAAAAAATGTGGCAGATTTGAGAAAAGAAAATTGCGTTGATAGATTCAATGAGTATGCGATGAATGGATTGAGAAGATCTTTAGCTAGCGTTACTCGAGAATGCGTCAGACTATGCGATCATGTTACTACCATGCACAGCAAGTCATTTTCCAATGTAAATGCGATGCTCCTAAATCTAGGACGCATGTGTTGAATGCAAAGTGTCCATAGAGCTTATTCCTAAGTCTCTACTCTTGTCCTATACGATGATGCAAAATGCATGAAAGCAAGGTGACAACATACAATCGTATCCTATCTCTAGGATGCATGCAATGCATTGATAACAAATAGTTCTCATTCCTAAGCGCATATCTCTTGTATTAGTGTTCGAATCTGACTTTCCCGAGCCTAGATTCTGACCTGACCTTCCCAAGTCTAGACCCTGTCCTTAGATTACCCTCTCGAGTATCCCTAATGGACGAATGAAGAATACATAAACAAGATAATCGCAAAGAATGATGATTCCCTAGTTGTGCTAGCTAAATACTTCTCAACCCATTCAACTGATTTAGTTACTTATGCGTGAATCACAGAGAGTGAACAGATATAAAGAAAGAAATTCCATTCTTATAAATGAGTTGAGTACAAAATGGCAATGGAAATTTAAGGTAGAGAGTCTGGTAGCAATTCCTTGTTGACTGAGGCTCTTTACACTGGAATCTCTATTCTGATCTTAAGATATTCCCGCTTCCGTAGGCGTCAGCCCTCTCTCTGTCTTTGAAGCTTCTAGTGCTCTCTAAAGCTTACCGGAACGATCTACTGTCACAAATTTCTCCCTTGCGTCCGCCTTAAAATGAAAGAAAACTAAGAACATAGACATGCGACTAAACTCGTGGAACAAAAGATTGCAAAAGTGGTGAACCGTGAATGGTGAACCCCTTTTCTGAAGAATGCACTTGGTATTTATAGAGTATCAATGGTGAAAGGCGGTTTCTCTCTCCCGGTTGTACAGATGGGACAGCTTTAATTCCTAAATGACGCGCCGAATGATTGTTACCGATAAAGCTGAATGTACTTTGTGACCGTTATCGGCTGTCAACTAAATTTGGATTCGACTGTCATCAGCTTTCTGTCCCATCGCTCTTAATTGGCCTTTCACCCAGATGCACTCACCATGTTATGCTGACCAAGTTTCGGTGATCCTTCTTGGGTGAATGTTTGCGAGCACGATCAACACAAAGCCTTGCGCTGAAGTTGCGCTCGACTGATGATTTCCTATGATCGCAATCTTGCATTGCATTAACGCATATTCTACACAAAAATACAAAAATAAATAGTTCTAATGCGCTGAACGCATGCGACCACAATATTATAGAATTTATGCTTAATGGACGGAATTTAACATATTTCATCAACGCAATCCAACATTGTTTTAAGTACTTAGCACTATGATAACGTGCATTTCTACCCGTTATCAGTCAGCTGCCCCATATTCAACTGTTTGAAGATTGAAAGGGGCATTAAATTTATACTGGCCCCAAGGTCGCATAGCACTTGACCGATATAGATCCTACCAATTGAGCAGGGTATCGTAAAGCTTCCTGAGTCGCGCATCTTCGGTGGGATTATAGTATTTGACTTTTGCGTTAATGCCACCGTAGCGATCTTTCCTGTACTTTTTTTCTTTGACACCATGTCCTTCAAAAGCTTGGCATATTTTGGCATTTGTTCTATCGCTTCTATAAATGGAATGTTGATGTGTAGCTGTTTTAACATTTCCATGAAGCGATGATACTGAACTTCATCATTTTGCTTCTTCTTCACTTTTTGCGGGAATGGTGGTAGTTGTATCTTCATTGTTCTGTGTTCTATAGGCTTAGAGGTGGATGCAACTTCTGGTTCCATCATCCCAGGCTCTTCTGATTCATTTTACGTCAACGGGTTCTTGGATTCCATCGCATTTGAATTGGTCCTACTCGGCTCCTTTTTTTCTTCTACTGTCATCTTTCCACTTCGCAAGGTAACTAATTGACATTGCTCCTTCCCTGTGTTCCCCGGGTTGTGAGGGAGCTCAGTTGAGCTCGGCAACGTCGCTTGCAGTCTATTTTTCAGTTCTCCCGCAATCTGTCCTATTTGGATTTCTAGATTTCAGATGGTAGTCGCTTGGTTTTGGAGGACCGTCTCATTCTTTTCAACGTAATGTTTTAATAGGTTATCCAGAAAGGATGATGGTGGTGCTTGTAAGCTGCTGGCTTGTTGTTGTTATTGACCATTCATTCGTTGGAAAAATCCTAGCGGTCCTTCTTTTTGTGCCATAGGTTGATAACTTTGTTCTTGGTTATTTTTCAAAGTGAAATTGGGGTGGTTTCTCCACCCGGGTTGTATGTATTAGAGAAATGGTTGTTCTTTACAAAGTATAATGATTGTGGGTTCAATGGACACTCTTCAATCGGATGCGATTCTCCATATGTAGCACAACTCGTGCTTGTTTGTTCAATTGCGTTGACCTGCCCTCTTTGCGTTCCAGGGTTGTTAATTGTGATGCCCTGTAACAGATTAATCATCATATTCATTTGATTTTGCAAAGATGCAATTGAACCGTTATTTGCAATACCTTCTCAGATTTTTATTCGTTGATCGCTTTCCTGCCAATCTTCATGATTCTTTGATATGCGATCAAGGATATTCTTCGCCTCATCATAAGTTTTATCAAGCAGACCACCTACTGCTGCCGCATTGGCAGCTATCTGCAATGCGGGATTCAAGCATGGTAAAAGATCTCCATCTGGAGGCAGTCTGGTAATCCGTTGTGCGAACAATCTCGCACTAATCTCTTAAACCTCACCCACGTATCGCTGAGCGATTCGTCTATTTCCTGTTCAAAATTTGTAATTAACTTTCTTCTTCTTGCATTCTCTGTAGGGGGAAAGTATTTCTTCATGAACTTCTCGACAACTTGTTCCCACGAAGTTATCTCCCCTGGTTCGAGGTAATATTCCCATTTCCTTGCTTGATCGCATTAAAAAAATGGGAAAATTATAAGTCGAACTTCTTCAGCAGAGATATTTGGGTACACAAAAGTGTTACAGATTTTAATGAAACTCCAGATATAGGCGACCGTCCACCAAACTGTCGGGTTGTCTGGATCATCTGTAACATCACCGGCTTCATCTCTAACCTTGATCCGTCCAAAGCTGGCCTCATGATTCCTGGGGAGAAATCATATAGGTTAGGTGACGCATAGTCCCGGATGGGACTATTGCGGTCATTCGCCAGGAGAATGGGGTTTGCCATGATGTTGTTTGCATTTGCGGCTCTTTCTTCCGATTGTTCCGCCATTCTGGGAGTTCTTTCTTGTTGTTGTCGGCGGTTGTTTCTCTATCTTTTTCGAAATGTTCTTTTGATCTCTGAGTCATAGTTGGGCTCAGGAACGTGTCCTTCGCTCATGCGATGCCTGCTTCTTCCCCTACCGAAGAAATGGCAGTGCATAGAGGTCGAAAGCTGCAAAGAAAATCAAAAAGGCTTACTGTTAGCGCAATATATACTGCTGTATCACCAGTAACGGCGCCAAGCGTGATAATTATGATGCGATTATGGTGTGATTTTGTGGTGATTGTTATACGGAGAACATGCAAGTTTTCCTGATAAGACCCAAGTATAAGCCTCACTAGGTTTCCTGGTAAGTCCAGGGTCGAACACAGGGACTAATGAGTAAATATGCAACAGTTACTTTGATTCTCTTGCGGTGGTGAAAACAAATGAGTTGGATGGTGTTTTGATTAAGAATATTTCTTATGCGATGGAGTTTGAACGCAAAGTTGATGAAATTGAGAGTTACAATGAGTATACGATGAAGGGATTGAGAGGGGGTTTAGCTAACACTTCCTAAGATTATGCACAAGTTATGCGATCATGCTACACACAAATAACAACACGTCATCTCTCAATGCAAATGCCATAATTCCTATTTCTAGGATGCATACGATGTATACGAAAAAGTCGATAGGACTTATGTCTAAGCCTATATTCTTTTCTATGCGATGATGAATGATGCACACATAAAACAAGGTGATCGCATACTATCATATCCTATTTCTAGGGTGCATACGATATGTTAATAGCAATAGAACTTATGTCTAAGTTTCTATTTCTTGCTTATGTGGTTCTAATCTGACTCTCTCAAGCCTAGATTCTAATTTGACTCTCTCTCAAGTATACATTCTATCTTTAGACTACTCTCTCAAGTATCTCTAAAGGATGAATGACGCATACATAAGACAAGATGACCGCGTAAAATGTAAATCTTAAGTCATGCTAGCTAAGTGTTTCTCAACCCATTCAGAAATTTAGCTACACATGCGAAGTGTGAAGAGATTGAATATAGATTAAAATGAGATTTTCATTTTCTATAATTAAAGTGCTGAATACAAAATAACAAATGGAATTTAGAGATAAGAAGCCCGGTAAACAATGTCTTGCTTCCCGTGGCCTTTTACACTGTTCTTTTTCACTCCAACTCTGTTCCAGATGTATATTCTTGCTCTCGCAAGTGTTGACCCTCTCTCCTTGTAGCGCTTTTCGGTAGTCTCTCGATCTGTCTGGGAATGATCTCTCGGCTTCCTCGTCTCCTTGCTTGTCTCCGTCCTCTAAGTATATGTACGTGAACAGACTGACGGCTCTCTAATTTGTATATATGATATCCATAGTTACAATGGTGGCCTTCGGTATTTATAAAGCTCAAGGTGAAGCAGCCTTCTTTTCTAATGATTGCAATGATGGGCGGTATTAATTCTCCTGCTCTGATGTGCCGATTAATGGTCACCGAAAGTTGAGTGTACTTGCTACAGTGTGGCTTTAACGATTTGTCAACTAAATTCGGATTCGATCGTCATCAGCTTTCCGTCTCATCATGATTTATTATGTTGTCACCTTGATGCGTAGTCTTTATACGGCCACCTTTTTTAGCAACTTCTCACGATCGCAAACGATCGCATGACATTGCGATCGCAATCTTAAGTGTGCTGATACCTAATTCTTTTGGATCGCAATTTTACTTTCACCACCGCATTTTTCTTGCACAAAATAAGTAAATTAGTTGCTTTTATGCGATGGGCGCATGCAATCGCAATTTTTTCAGTTTAGCGCTTTTGGACATAATATTGCTTATTTTTACCATTGCATTCTTTCATTGTTTTACTTATTTGAGCTGTAATAACGTGTATTTCTGTAACGTGTTTGGATGGATGATATAAATTGCTCACAATGATGTGATACTATGTCTAATTATGCGTTAATTATGGATGTTCATGTAGTATGCTATGCGTTATCACAAGTTTCCTTACAATGGAACCAAGTGTAATTCCACCGCAAGTTTCTCGGTGTAACTGAGGTCGAACACGGGGACTGGTTTAGGTTATTGCGGTACATTCATGATACATGCGACCAGGTTTTCAATCTTTAAAAGTATGTTTGTACAAGTATATAAATTGCAATAAAATAAAGGAAAGTAATAAAGATGTGATAAAAACATAAAAAGATAGTAAACCTAAACTAGATGATACAAGATACAGACTACATGTACAAGATACTGGGATTAAGGCTGGCTGTGAAAATTATGCAAAGACATGGGATGTGGCGACAAGTCTTATGAATATAATAGAAAGAGAAAGATAAATAATATAAACAACACAAGTTCTTAATTGGATTGAAGGTACAAATATTGTTCCGCTCTTCTCTTGGCGTACACCTCTCAGTGATCGGCCACGCTCCCACATGTCTGTGGTGAAATAGAGACTAACGTAATGAACGCAAGGTTGTATGTCTGGAAGTACTACTCGCTTTAGTTAATGCATTCTCCTGACCTTCTCTCGATAGATCAGAATGACACATTCACTTCTGCTCTCACAAGTGAAGATGTCGTCTAGCATGCTTTAGCTAAACATATTTTATATCTTTAATACAGATTAAGTTTTTAGTGATTCATATTGCTCATCAGAGGATTAAGAAGATATCATAGAGAAAGTGATTGGAGGGTGAACGGAAATAGACAGAAAATGGTAAATGGAATATATCGAAACATTTAATATTTCTACTAAGCATTTTATACAAGGTGTGTGAATGACGAGATAAAGAAAACATGAATTACACAATGAAAGAGAGATAGAACAGATACAAATAGTGCCAATGTCTTGACACAGATTCGATGGAGATCTGCTTGCTGGATAGGATGGATTTGATGGTAGGAAGAGCTTCCCTCTCAGGCTTGCTCTACCGGTAGCAGGATCTTTGCACAGAGCTTCCGATCGGGTGTTTGGCAGGTTGGATCTGAGATTCACCTCTCGGCCTTATCTCGTCTTCTTCCCGGATTTCTTCTCTTAAGCACTCAGCTCAGCCTTCTCTCTACAATCTACCAGCACTTAGCCCCGTATCAAGTAGCATATTTTTCTCTGAAATCAATGGGGTATTTATAGGTGCAGATCTTTGACTCCGGCCTTGTGGTCCCCACTCATGGTTATGGTAATTCCTAAGATGGAGGGATATTATTCCTTCCGTTATGCAATCAAACCATCAATTCTGCACAACCGTTAGTTGTACACATGTCTCAATCCTCCGCTCTTGCATTGCTCAGTTGCATCTTTCGATCATAGTTTCGCATGCGGTGTTTGTTTTTATTATCGCATGCGGTTGAAACACAGCTCTCGGATCGACTATCGCATTGCACCGCCATCGCGATATTCGTCTCTTCATTATTGATTGACGTACGCAATGTGACAGAGATGCGTTGATTAGTCTCTCGTGAGTCTTGAGCGCAAGCGGTGACTTGGTCTCCTGCAAAACAGAGTAAAGTTCGGCTTGTCTTCCATCTTTTTTGTGTTAATGGGTGTAATCGCAAACATTTATAATTATTGCAATACTAGGCTAATTTTCGTACAATTGGCGCATAATTACTAACTTTTGGCCGCAATATCTAGATAAGGTACATAAATAACTTGTATTTCTACAGGTTATCAATTTCTACCCGTTATCAATAGTCAAGACATTTGGTTGACCATTAGCCTTCTTATATGCTTTTATATAGTAGAGTGGCATCAATCAAATCATGTGTTGAAACAGTTTAGTCTGCGAAAAACAGTACCGTCGTTCTATTATACACTCGCAGTACTACACTAGATTGATTTGAGAGGTAAGCACGAATAGGACTGACGTCGAATTCATGCAAAGAAGAAATAACAAATGGACCAACTATATTATATTACTATTTTTTCGGGTACGATTCAATCATGAAACGATTTATCACACCTAACGATGAGTTTTATTATCTTATGTTTTCCAAATATATGATATGAACATTATTTAGTATTAATTTTTTCATCATACAAAATACTTTTGTCCAAGATGTTCAGCAATATTCAATACAACACAATTTACTAGAGTTGGGTTCAATATGTGACAAAACCTTAGTAAATGTAGAAAATATCATTTAGTAAACAAGACAACACATTGGTTCTAACACTAATCGAAGACGTATTTGTTGTAGAAGACAACGAAAATAAGGTGAAGCTAATCTAGAGGCACACGAAGACGACCATCATGTGGAAAATTGAGTACCCTGTAATTCAAACTTTTCGCTTCATGTACTTTTATCTTAAAATTAAAGACCTAATGAAATTACATTTTATCATGAGACGCTAAATCTAGTAAATGAGTATGATATAAAAGATCAAGAATAAAACAAGGATGAAAATTGTTAGTTAAATTTAAAAAGAAAAAACAATCAAAATGGGAAAAAAATAACCTCACCTTTACCTTTTATTATCTCAAAGGATACATATAACCTCCAAATATTAGCAAATATTTTCAACTTGGACACTTCACCACGGTTAAATAATAATAATAAATAAATAAATAAATGACAAAAAAAGTTATACTAACAGACACAAGACAAGATTATTTTACTTCCCTAAACCTTAAACCCAAAACTTAGTTTAATTTAGAGTGTATTTTGAATACATTTTCAAATGTTTAATTTAAAAAATAAGTCTGTTCAATAAGAAATTTTGGACCAATCACAAGTTGCCACGTCATTTATTAAATTAATGACGAAATTTTAAATCATTAAATTTGGGCTCAATTAGAAGTTGACATTTGTCCTAAATTGAAGTTGAAAACAAATTTCAATGACGCCACGTAGTTTTATCATTACCGTTGAATCAGATAAGTTTGGCCCAATTTGATATTATTATTTGGGTCAAAGTCCAACTAAGCCCAAAAATAGGTTGAATTTGACCCAAATGTCAAATCAGGCCTAAATCTGATTAATTTGGCCGAAAGGCCAGACCCATGGACTAACCAAGCCCAAGTCCAACTAATTGGGCCCAAAGGCCAGGCCCATGGATCAACCAAGCCTAAGCCCACCTTTGAACTCTATAAATAGAGAAGCTCTCCTCATTTGGAGGGGTCAGCAATTCTATACTCCAGAGAGCTTATAAGGAATTCTCTACAATCAAAAGACTCCTTGACTCCTGAAGCTGACCACACCAGAAGACTAAAATCCTTCGAAGATACAAGCATTCTAAAGACTGAATTCCTTTGAACATGCAAGCATTCTGAAGGCTGGAGTCCTTTGAAGAAACAAGCAATTCTACATTCAAAAAACCTAGAGAGAATTAATCAACAAGCAGAAGACTCCCAAGACTTCTGAAGCTGCACTCCTAGAAGACAGAAGACCCTTGAAGACACAAACACTCTTCCAAGATTTCTACTTCAAGAACGTTCGATGTTTTTCTTCTTCAAGTCAAACACATCCACCCAACCGAGAGAGAATTAGAAGATCAAGCACTAGAGATCGAGCCACATCGCATCAAATTAACATCAACATCAACACAAATTTAAGTTCAACTCCACGAAACAAGTTTCTCCGGAAGCCTCGTGTGAACACTAATATTCCAAGAAGATCAACAAGCCCAAAGGCCGAAATTTATTTTGAAAGCATCAAAATACTATGTATTAGAGATTGTACTCATTTTCCACAAAATTAATACAAATACAAAGTTCAATTTCCACGTAATAAATTTCTAATGAAATCTCATGCGAACAAATTGGCACGCCCGTAGGACCTCTCTACCTCTCATCTCTCTCTCGTCATCCGAGTCAATAAATCTACAAACGGCACCAAAGAAAGTTGCATCCAAAGCTACCGTCGCAAGCAACACTTACATAAGCTCTGTCATCACAGAGGAAATCTGGGACCAGCTGATGGAATTTCCTAAAGGCGGGATCGTCATCAGAGAAAATCCCTTGTTTGAAAACTATGCTTCTGCTACTGATCTATCAGAGAAATAATCACATTTTGATGTAGTGTCTGTCATGATGACTGACGTAACGATTGAGTCGACCATGGCAAAGATGGAGGTAAAGATAAATCTTCTAATGAAGGCTGTAAAGGAGCGAGATTAAGAAATTTCTGCTTTAAGAGATCAGATACAGGCTCAAGATATTGCTGAATCAAGTCAATCTCCAGCTACAAAAGCCAATGACAAAGGAAAGACTATTTAACAGGAAAGTCAGCCACCACAATCCACCTCTGTTGCCTCCCTGTCAGTTCAACAGCTCTAGGATATGATCATAAACTTCATAAAAGCTCAATACGGAGGACCGTTGCAAACTTCTTTTATGTACTCTAAGCCATACACCAAAAGAATCGAAAACTTGAGAATGCCAACTGGGTATCAACCTCCAAAGTTCCAGCAGTTCGATGGAAAGGGCAATCCAAAACAACATGTTGCACACTTCATTGAAACCTGCGTAAATGCATGAACCATAAGAGACCAGCTAGTCAAGCAGTTCGTTCGTACCTTAAAAGGAAATGCTTATACTGATTTGGAGCCAGAAGTGATTAACAATTGGGATAGCTAGAAAGGGAGTTCCTGAACCGCTTCTACAGTACAAGGTGCACTGTTAGCATGATGGAGCTGACAAACACCAAACAGTGGAAGGGAGAGACAGTCATCAATTACATCAACCGATGGAGAGCTTTAAGTCTAGATTGTAAAGATAGACTCATTGAATTATCTACAGTGGAGATGTGCACTCAAGGCATGTACTGGAAGCTTCTCTATATCCTACAAGGGATAAAACCTCGTATGTTTGAGGAGCTGGTAACACATGCTCATGATATGGAGCTGACATTGTCAACAGGGGAACTAAAGATTTCCTAGTCCCTGAAGGGAGAAAATACAAGAATGAAGCCAAGGGCAATGAAAAGGTCATGGATAGTGCCACAAAAGAATCTATGGTCGCTCATGTGACCCTGCTGAAATTTTCCTCCAAAGGAAAACAAACAAAATTTGAAAGAAGGCACAATGAGGGAGAGAAGTGTCGTCCAACTCTTAAAGAAAGACAAGAGAAGGTGTATCCATTCCCTGACTCTGATGTGGCAGATATATTGGAGCAACTACTAGAGAAGCAACTTATTTAGCTGCCAAAATACAAGCGGCCGAAACAAGAAGGAAAAATAGATGATCCTAACTACGGCAAGTATCATCGGGTCATTAGTCACCCAGTTGAAAGGTGCTTCGTGTTGAAGGAACGAATTCTGAATTTGGCTCGTGAAAAGAAGATTGAGCTAGATTTAGATGAAGTAGCTCAAACAAATCACGCTACTGTAGCGGTGACTTCAAGTGTTCCAACACTGTCTATGTCCCATGCTCAAAGAAAAAGCCTGATCTAGTTCGGAGCCTTCGAGCCTATAGTTGTTTGGTTCCAGCAAGAGATTCAAACAGCAAATTCCAAAAAGAAAGATGAGCTCGTTGAAGATGACAACGAAGGGTGGATAGTTTGACGATATTCCAAATTTTATCTTAAATTCAGGTTAAACTTATATACTAAATTCATAGTTTGACTAACACATCAATTGAGGTCAAATTCAATAACAAATATATTTGGATTTTGATTCCAACTTTATATTTTTCGAGACCACCCATATATGTGCATAAATCTCGAAAGGGCATTTGTTGAATGAGAAATTTTGGACCAATCACAAGTTGCCACGTCATTTATTAAATTAATAACGAAATTCCAAATCATTAAATTGTTGACATTTGTCCTAAATTGAAGTTGAAGACAAATTTCGATGACGACATGTGGTTTTATCATAACCGTTAAATCAGATAAGATTAATTTGGCCTAATTTGATATTATTATTTGGCCTAATTTGATATTATTATTTGGGTCAAAGTCCAACTAAGCCCAAAAATAGGTTGAATTTGACCCAAATGTCAAATCAGGTCTAAATCCGATTAATTGGGCCTTTCCCATTGACCAACCAAGCCAAGTCCAACTAATTGGGCCCAAAGGCCAGGCCCATAGATCAACCAAACCCAAGCCCACCTTTGAACCCTATAAATAGAGAAGCTCTCCTCATTTGGAGGGGGTCAGCAATTCTATACTCCAAATAGCTTATAGGGAATTCAGATTGAAATCCTTCAAAGATACAAGCATTCTGAAGACTGAAGTCATGCAAGCCTGAAGCTGCACTCCTAGAAGACGGAAGACCTTTGAAGACACAGACACTCTTCCAATACTTCTATTTCAAGAATGTTCGATGTTTTTCTTCTTCAACCCAAACGAGAGAATCAGAGGATCAAGCACTAGAGATCGAACTACATCGCATCAAATTAACATCAACATCAACACCAACTTAAGTTCAACTCCACGAAATAAGTTTCTTCGGAAGTCTCGTATGAACACTAATATTCCAAGAAGATCAACAAGCCCAAAGACCGATCGAAGATCAACCAGCTTAAAGATTATAATTTATTTTGAAAGTATCAAATTAAAATACTATGTATTAGAGATTGTACTCACTTTCCACAAAATTAATACAAATACAAAGTTCAAGTTCCACGAAATAAATTTCTCTTGAAATCTCGTGCAAACAAAGTCATTTTAGAAAATATTTAGAGTGTTTAGCAACCTCTTAAAATAGCTTTTGAAGTGTATTTTAAACAGTTTTGATCAAAAGCGTTTAAATAAAAATAAGTTTTTTGGAAAAAAAAAAAAAAACACTTTCTTTTTCTTAAGTCAATCCAAATAAACCTTAATTTTTTCCGTCCTAACAACGAAACATTTCCCCAAAACACACAACACATAGTATCACACCGCTCAAAACCACCTCCTAGGGTTTTTCAGTGGTCTAGGGTATTTTAGGGGTTTCCATTACTTCCTACTTTTCTCTAATGTTTTTTTAGTGGTCTTTTAGATGTCCATATTATAATCTTCCATAATACAAAGAGTCGGAGTTGCAAGGACAATTGTCAAATACATATTCCTCTACGATAAACACAAGACATAGAAAAATATAGACATATTTCACAAAAATGATTTTCACAACAGTCGAAACAAAATGCATCCAAAACCTTGTATTTAGGAGTAATGGAGCTAATTTTTCTCCTATATAAATTTTCCAACGAATATTGCAATGACATATGGGTCCATTCTGTAGATACTTTTAAGTAATCAAGATCTAATTCAAAAGTAATATGCTCTTTTACCTATGCACTAAGCTCAACCTAAATTAAAAAAATGCAAACTACGCTTAGAGCTTATGAGAAAGAGACATTGTGTGGTTGCAATATAATCACAATTTTTAAAAGAAAAAAAAAACCAAATTAAATTAATCTTCGACAATTGTGCCAAAAACTTGATCAACTAAATGTGCATGAATGAATAATATGCAATTTAGTGTGGTCTAGTGCAAGCATACACTATCAATAAGTAATAAATTTGGGAGTATTCCAAGTATCCTATCCAAAGAGACTATATATGTTATTCAATTTTTGTAAGAAAGAGATATTTAGATGTAAACCAAATGGTAACCGGTAAAGAAGTGGTTTTAGAGATTGGTTGTGAATAATAAAGATAAATGATAATAAGAGACGAGTAATTCAAGTCAAGTTGCAGACTATGGATAAATTGCCTTAAGTGATGCGGTCGCATCACGTCGACATCGACCAATTTTATACAAACCGAGAACAAATTCTATTCAGCCTTGTTTTCAAGTACTCTTAGAAGCCTAAATAATTAGTCATATATCTCTATAACTAATTAGATCTTAGATCATTTCACGCAATCTTTTGGTTCTATGGTGTGTCTTACGTCTACGGCCACATGACGTCCTATCTCTAGGCTCTTAAATCTCATAATCATTTGTGAGATTTGTTTTTATCATAACCTACTTGGTATTAAGACTCAACTAACATACTAATTTAAGTGATCATTTCAAACTAACAATATAACATAAGTTTCAAAGTGAGAACATTGGCTTAAGTCATGTTATCCTTACGGTATCCACAAGATTGAATCCCTTAGAAAATTTAGCCCATAATTATATAAGAATGAAGACTCACTATATTTAATGTCATAGATTACAATGTAGTAAATAATGAAATAACAACAAGAATGAAAAGAAAACAACAAAGAAATAAAAGAAAAAATCTTTAAAACAGTAAATAGTGACTTTGAATCAAGCCAACAAAAAGGTCAAAAGTGCCCTTTAGGATGGATTCGATCCTTTCTCAAGGTGAGTCCCACTCTACAACACGTTCTCATGGATAGGATCGACCCATATCTCCTATTATAATAATAATAAAAAAAAAGTCTATAGTTGCCTAGAAATATATCTCTTACCTTTTTCTCATACTTGTCTCCATATAATTTACATTCTTTTCTCTCTATTTTCTCATACTTCTCTCGATATTATTGTTATTAATTTTGTATTCGGACTCAAATTAACTTCTTCCCATTTCGTTTTTATTTGCTTTCATATATGATCCATTTAAGAAACAAAATTTCACTTTGCTTCGTTGGTTGTAGTTCTAGAGGGTGGGCACAAATTTAATTTAGTACTAAGTTTTAATTCAAAATCCGCTTTGATCTTTTTTTTTTTTTTTACTTCATTTTACCATGTGTATATTTTATATATTATATTATTTTTTTAAAAAAAAATAGTGACCAAAAACAAGAAACCAAAATGTTAGGACATAAATTTCATTTAGCTCCACAATCTTAAACCATTCATTAAAAAAAGGAATAACTAAGAAATTTATTATCAAACACCTCATTTTTACCTTTCATTACCTCAAAGGATACACAAAACCTCCAAATCTTCAATAAATATTTTCATCCTTGACACGTCACTACAGTAAAAAAAAAAAAAAAAAAAAAAAAAAAGTTCACACTAAACAGACACAACATAAGATTAATTTACTTCCCCAAAGCTAAATACTAACCCGCAGTTTAACATTGACAAATTTAAAATTCGTTTGTCAAACGCCTAAATTTAATTTATTCAGTCCTTACAACAGAACATTTCCCCAAACCCACAAACTACCTCCTATGGTATTTTAGGGGTTTCCCATTACTTCCTACTATTCTCTAGGGTTTTTTAAGGGTTTCTCTTCCTAGGGTCTTGTGGGGGATTGTTATTAATCAAAGCCTTCGCAGCGCCGCCACAAGCCAAAGCCTTCGTCGGAATCCTCCCGACTTTATGAACTCCTTCGGCGAACACAACCCCCATTCCCATATGTAAATGAGGTTCAATATGACAATGAAACGCCCAAACGCCAGGATTATCTGCCACAAATCGAATCGCCGTCCACCCATATGGGAATATAACCACCGTATTCCTCAGCGGTGGGTTTTTCAGATTCAATTTCTTCTCATCCACGGCGGCGGAAAATTTCCCCTCTCCATATCCCAAAACCCAAAAATCATGGCCGTGTAAATGCCAAGGATGAATCTCGCTTGTATTGTCATTCAACATATTTGCGTTTTGTAGAATCACATCTACGATTTCCCCCATATTGAAACGGTAAACGCCGTTTCCGGTGATGGTATTTGCGTTCTGCGGTGGGTTGTTGATGTCGTAGTCTATTGGGAATGTTTCCGGTGGGGGATTTTGGTCGAAGGCGGTGTTTAGTTTGAATTTCATGGCGGCGAGGTACGGCGTTGGGGGGAGAGCTAAAGAGACGTTGTTGATTGCCCATTTTACGAAGCCGTTCATTCGATTTTGGGTGTTGAGGAGGAAGATGCGGCGGTTGTATCTCATCGGTGGCTTTGGACTGCCCATGGCGGCGAAGATTCTGAATGTGAAGTTTTTGCTTCGGTCGAAATCTTCCCAGTCGGGGGTTTCCGGCGGCGGAGAAATGGGTAATTTGGAGACGGAGTTTGGGAGGTAGTTGAGGATGGTCAGTCCTGGAGGCGTTTTGGGCAGCCGTGCGCGAACGCCGATGGAGACCCAGTAATTCTCCGATGAGGGTTGGTCGGTGGTGATGAGTACGGAGTATGACTCGCCGGAATAAATGTCGATGTCGGATGTTAGAAATGGCTGAATGTAGTTGCCGTCGGCTTCTACCACTAACAGACGGTGATTCTGAGGAAGATGAATAAGAAAAAAAAATTAGTAACGATGTCTTTTTTTTCCTTTTGTTTTCAAGCATATGATTCTTTTTTTTATATATATATTGGGAAAATTTTATGGGTTGGAAAGATGAAAAAGGAATGTGGAAATTTTGTGGATGATAATGATATTTGTTATGTTATATTCCATTTCTTAAATTGAAAAAATGTCGAATTATTTACTGAAATACTAAAAGCAACACTGATAAATTTTTATCTATCTGTATCATATAGTTAATGATAGACTTTTATTAGTTTCAATCGGTTTGCTATTTTATGTAAATAGTTTTTTTATTTTTCTATTTTTGAAAATTTTCTTTTTAATTTTTTTATAAAATAACTTATTTTCAAAATTAAACATTTAAAAAGTTATATCAAACACACCCTTGATATAATATTGGTAAATATTTAGTTTTAGTGTTTGTATTTTTTTATATGTTTTAAATTTAATTCTTTAAAGTTAATTTTTATTGAAATTGGTTAAATAATAATTTTCATGCCATGAAATATGATAGGTGAAATTTAGAAAAAAATGCTAATAAATAACAAAGAATTTGAAAAAAATCAACGATAAACTAGAAGGGACCAACTTTAAAATTTATCGAAAATATTGATTAAAATTGAACATTTGAAAATATGAAGATTAAAATTGAATAAATTTTAAACAGATGAAAATAATAATCTATTTGATATTATAAGGGAGAACTTTTAGTTAAATTGAAAAGGGAAACTTTTTTCATCTTTTTTTTTTTTTTTTTTTTTTTTTAAGTTTGATCAATGGATAGGCATTAATTATTAAAATCCCCACATGTGCAATTATTGACCTCAAAAAACAGGGAAGGAAAGTCTCTATTTTATTATTATTATTATTATTATTATTATTATTATTATTATTATTATTGGAAAAGGCTAAGATTGTGTAATTATTTGTGTGCATAATTGGAGAGAGGTGGACCTCTGTCATTTTGTTGTGCCTTTGACAAGGAATGAAATAAATCTTTCATACTACAGATACCATTGATTTGATTTAACCATTGGAAGTTTTATCTATTTAGTAGCCTTCTTCTCAATTCTTTTCTTTTTTTCTTTTTCTTTTTGTGCTTAGATGAGATTTTTTGTTCCTATGAAATATTTTTGTACTATTCATAAAAAAATTCAAATCTTATAAAAAAAAATAAAAAAAACATGGTTAATTGTCAATATGAAAATAGTTCTATGGCATGTATTTTCAATAAAGAAGTCGAGGATTTGAATTCTTAACTCCATATATTG